>NC_073272.2:101164015-101467045 GCF_029289425.2 Pan paniscus | reverse complement strand
CTTCATGACAAAAACTCCAAAAGCAATCGCAACAAAAGCCAAAATTGAGAAATGGAATCTAATTAAACTAAAGAGCTTCTGTATAGCAAAAGAAACTATCATCGGAGTGAACAGGCAACCTACAGAATGGGAGAAAATTTTTGCAATTTACCCATCTGACAAAAGTCTAATATCCATAATTTACAAGGAACTTAAACAAATTTACAAGAAAAAAAGGACATCAAAAAGTGGGCAAAGTTTATGAACAGACACTTCTCAAAAGAAGACATTTACATGGCCAAGAAACATATGAAAAAAGGCTCAACATCACTGACCATCAGAGAAATGCAAATCAAAACCACAATGAGATACCATCTTATGCCAGTCAGAATGGCAATTATTAAAAAGTCAGGAAACAATAGATGCTGGTGAGGCTGTGGAGAAATAGGAACGCTTTTACACTGTTGGTGGGAGTGTAAGCTGGTTCAACCATTGTGGAAGACAGTATGGCGATTCCTCAAGGATCTAGAACCAGAAATACCATTTGACCCAGAAATCCCATTACTGGGTATATACCCAAGGGAATATAAAGACACGTGCACATGTATGTTGATTGTGACACTATTTACAATAGCAAAGACATGGAACCAACCCAAATGCCCAACAATGATAGACTGGACAAAGAAAATGTGATACATATACACCATGGAATTCTATGCAGCCGTAAAAAGGAATGAGATCATGTCCTTTGCAGGGACATGGATGAAGCTGGAAGCCATCATCCTCAGCAAACTAACACAGGAACAGAAAACCAAACACCACATATTCTCAGTCATAAGTGGGAGTTGAACATCGAGAACATATGGACACAGAAAGGGGAACAACACACACCAGGGCCTTTTGGGGGGTGGGGGGTGGGGGGTGAGGGGAGGGACTTAGAGGATGGGTCAATAGGAGCAGCAAACCACCATGGCACACGTATACCTATGTAACACACCTGCATGTTCTGCACATGTATCCCATTTTTGTGTTTAGAATAAATGAAGAAAAATAAATAAATAAATAAATGATATAACCCCAACCCAAAAAAAACAAAGATAATCTGACTTCTTCCTTTCCAGTTTGGATGCCCTTTACGTATTTATATTGTCAGATGGCTCTAGCTAGGACTTCCAGTACTATGTTGAATAACAGCATTGACACTGGGAATCCTTGCTGTGTTCCACATCTTACAGGGAAGGTCTTTCAGTATGATAATGGCAGTGGGTCTGTCATATATGGTTTTTATTATGTTGAGATATGTTCCCTCTATACCCAGTATTTTGAAGGTTTTTATCATAAAGGGATGCTGAATTTTATCAAAATGGCTTTTCAACATCAATTGAAATAAATATATGATTTTTATCCTTCATTCTGTTAATATGATGTATCACATTGATTGACTTGCATATGTTAAATCTTTGCATCCCAGGGATAAATCCCACTTGGTCATTATGAATGATCTTCTAAAGTGTTGAATTGAGTTTGCTAGTATTTTGTTGAGGATTTTTGCATCAATATTCATCAGAGATATTGGCCTATAGCTTTTGTTTTTTTGTTGTGTCTTTGTCTGAGTTTGGTATCAGTGTGATATGGCCTCTTAGAATGAGTTTGGAAGTATTCCCTTCTCCTTTATTTTTCAGAATAGCTTGTGTAGGATTGGTATTGATTCTTTAAATGTTTGGTAGAATTCAGCAGTAAAGCCATCAGGTCTCAGGCTTTTCTTTTCTGGGAGACATCTTATTACAGCCTCAATCTCATTACTTATTATTATTGTTCTGTTCAGGTTTTTTATTTCTTCCTGATTCAATCTTTGTAGGTTGTATGTGTCTAGAAGTTTGTCAATTTTTTCTAGATTTTCCAATTTATTAGCATATAGTTGCCCATAGTAGCCACTAATGATCCTTTGAATTTCTGCAGTATCAGTTGTAATGTCTCCTTTTTTATTTCTGATTTTATATATTTGGATCTTCTCTCTTTTTTTGTTAGTCTTGCCAAAGGTGTGTCTATTTGGTTTAACTTTTCAAAACACCCACTTTAGTCTCATTTATCTTTGTTTTCTTATTTCAATTTTATTTATTTCCTCACTAATATTTATTATTTCTTTTGTTCTACTAATTTGGGGTTTGGTTTGCTCTTTCTTTTCTAGCTCTTTTTTTTGTTTTGTTTTTTGTTTTTTTTTTAATATTATTATACTTTAAGTTTTAGGGTACATGTGCACAATGTGCAGGTTAGTTACATATGTATACATGTGCCCTGCTGGTCTGCTGCACCCATTAACTCGTCATTTAGCATTAGGTATATCTCCTAATGCTATCCCTCCCCGCTCCCCCCACCCCACAACAGTCCCCAGAGCATGATGTTCCCCTTCCTGTGTCCATGTGTTCTCATTTTTCAATTCCCATCTATGAGTGAGAACATGCGGTGTTTGGTTTTTTGTCCTTGCGATAGTTTACTGAGAATGATGATTTCCAATTTCATCCATGTCCCTACAAAGGACATGAACTCATCCTTTTTATGGCTGCATAGTATTCCATGGTGTATATGTGCCACATTTTCTTAATCCAGTCTATCATTGTTGGACATTTGGGTTGGTACCAAGTCTTTGCTATTGTGAATAGTGCCGCAATAAACATATGTGTGCATGTGTCTTTATAACAGCATGATTTATAGTCCTTTGGGTATATACCCAGTAATGGGATGGCTGAGTCAAATGTTATTTCTAGTTCTAGATCCCTGAGGAATCGCCACACTGACTTCCACAATGGTTGAACTAGTTTACAGTCCCACCAACAGTGTAAAAGTGTTCCTATTTCTTCACATCCTCTCCAGCAGCTGTTGTTTCCTGACTTTTTAATGATCGCCATTCTAACTGGTGTGAGATGGTATCTCATTGTGGTTTTGATTTGCATTTCTCTGATGGCCAGTGATGATGAGCATTTTTTGATGTGTTTTTTGGCTGCATAAATGTCTTCTTTTGAGAAGTGTCTGTTCATATCCTTCGCCCACTTTTTGATGGGGTTGTTTTTTTCTTGTAAATTTGTTTGAGTTCATTGTAGATTCTGGATATTAGCCCTTTGTCAGATGAGTAGGTTGCAAAAATTTTCTCCCGTTTTGTAAGTTGCCTGTTCACTCTGATGGTAGTTTCTTTTGCTGTGCAGAAGCTCTTTAGTTTAATTAGATCCCATTTGTCAATTTTGGCTTTTGTTGCCATTGCTTTTGGTGTTTTAGACATGAAGTCTTCGCCCATGCCTATGTCCTGAATGGTAATGCCTAGGTTTTCTTCTAGGGTTTTTATGGTTTTAGGTCTAACATTTAAGTCTTTAATCCATCTTGAATTAATTTTTGTATAAGGTGTAAGGAAGAGATCCAGTTTCAGCTTTCTACATATGGCTAGCCAGTTTTCCCAGCACCATTTATTAAATAGGGAATCCTTTCCCCCTTTCTTGTTTTTCTCAGGTTTGTCAAAGATCAGATAGTTGTAGATATGTGGCATTATTTCTGAGGGCTCTGTTCTGTTCCATTGATCTATATCTCTGTTTTGGTACCAGTACCATGCTGTTTTGGTTACTGTAGCCTTGTAGTATAGTTTGAAGTCAGGTAGCGTGA
Source organism: Pan paniscus (assembly GCF_029289425.2). Lineage (NCBI taxonomy): Eukaryota > Metazoa > Chordata > Mammalia > Primates > Hominidae > Pan > Pan paniscus. Next base: position 101,463,418 of record NC_073272.2, on the reverse strand, counting down.
TGCCTCCTGCTTTGTTCTTTCTAGCTCTTTAAGATGCATCACCAGATTGTTTATTTGAAGTTTTTCCTCTTTTTTAAGTATTTCCTCTTTTTTTCACATTATTTCTATCCTTTTACATTTATTAACATTTGCTTTATGGCCAGGATATGGTCTATCATGGAGGTGTTCTATGTGCACTTGAGGAAAGTGTACATTCTATTATTGTGATGCATTTTATAGATGTCTTCCAGGTCTAGTTGGCTTATAGTGCTAAATCGTTTATTGCCTTTATTTTTTGTCTGATTGTTCTATCCATTACAGAAAGTGGTGCATTTATGTATGCAACCATTTTTTCACCTTGTCTTTTTCTACTTTCATCAGATTTTTTTCATGTAAATTGGTGCTCTGTTACTATTGATACATATGTATTTATAACTATTGTATCTTCTTGATGAACTAACATTTTATTGTTACATGTTTTTATAATTATAAAATGTTTCTCTTAATATAATAAAATTATAGAATACATTTTTATAATGATAAAATTATATATCATTTTATAATGATAAAAATTATGGGCCAGGCGTGGTGGCTCACAGCTGTAATCCCATGACTTTCAGAGACCAAGGCGGGTGGATCACCTGTGGTCATCAGTTCAAGACCAGCCTGGCCAACAAGGTGAAACCCCAGAAAATTAGCTGGGCATGGTGGCAGGCACTGTAATCCCAGTTCCTTGGGAGGCTGAGACAGGAGACTCACTTGAACCTGGGAGACGAAAGTTATAGTGAGCCGAAATGGCTCCATGGCACTCCAGCATGGGCAACAAGAGAGAAACTCTGTCTCAAAAAAAAAAAGTTATTAGCTCAATAACATATTTTGTTTCATTATCTGCCTAGAATTATTATAGCCACTAATTCTGTGGTTGCTGATTGTATAATATATCTTTATTCATCTTTTCACTTTCAATAAATTTATATTTTATATCAAGGTGCTGTAGATAGTATACACTTAGAATTTTAAATCCAGTCTTACAATAGCTGTCTTTTGATTACATTTTTTATTCATTTACATTCAGTCTTTTTACCAATACTGCGGGATTTGTGTCTGTTAATTTTTGCTTTTTTAAAATTTTATTATTATTATACTTTAAGTTTTAGGGTATGTGTGCACAACGTGCAGGTTTGTTACATATGTATACATGTGCCATGTTGGTGTGCTGCACCCATTAACTCGTCATTTAGCATTAGGTATATCTCCTAATGCTATCTCTCCCCCCTCCCCCCACCCCACAACAGTCCCTGGTGCGTGATGTTCCCCTTCCTGTGTCCATGTGTTCTCATTGTTCAATTCCCACCTATGAGTGAGAACATGTGGTGTTTGGTTTTTTGTCCTTGCGATAGTTTTCTGAGAATGATGGTTTCCAGAGCCTGCATCACCAAGTCAATCCTAAGCCAAAAGAACAAAGCTGGAGGCATCACGCTACCTGACTTCAAACTATACTACAAGGCTACAGTAACCAAAACAGCATGGTACTGGTACCAAAACAGAGATATAGACCAATGGAACAGAACAGAGCCCTCAGAAATAATGCCACATATCTACAACTATCTGATCTTTGACAAACCTGACAAAAACAAGCAATGGGGAAAGGATTCCCTATTTAATAAATGGTGCTGGGAAAACTGGCTAGCCATATGTAGAAAGCTGAAACTGGATCCCTTCCTTACATCTTATACAAAAATTAATTCAAGATGGATTAAAGACTTAAATGTTAGACCTAAAACCATAAAAACCCTAGAAGAAAACCTAGGCAATGCCATTCAGGACATAGGCATGGGCAAGGACTTCATGTCTAAAACACCAAAAGCAATGGCAACAAAAGCCAAAATTGACAAATGGGATCTAATTAAACTAAAGAGCTTCTGCACAGCAAAAGAAACTACCATGAGAGTGAACAGGCAACCTACAGAATGGGAGAAAATTTTTGCAACCTACTCATCTGACAAAGGGCTAATATCCAGAATCTACAATGAACTCAAACAAATTTACAAGAAAAAAACAACCCCATCAAAAAGTGGGCAAAGGATATGAACAGACACTTCTCAAAAGAAGACATTTATGCAGCCAAAAAACACGTGAAAAAATGCTCATCATCACTGGCCATCAGAGAAATGCAAATCAAAACCACAATGAGATACCATCTCACACCAGTTAGAATGGCGATCATTAAAAAGTCAGGAAACAACAGCTGCTGGAGAGGATGTGGAGAAATAGGAACACTTTTACACTGTTGGTGGGACTGTAAACTAGTTCAACCATTGTGGAAGTCAGTGTGGCGATTCCTCAGGGATCTAGAACTAGAAATACCATTTGACCCAGCCATCCCATTACTGGGTATATACCCAAAGGATTATAAATCATGCTGCTATAAAGACACATGCACACGTATGTTTATAGCAGCACTATTCACAATAGCAAAGACTTGGAACCAACCTAAATGTCCAACAACGATAGTCTGGATTAAGAAAATGTGGCACATATACACCATGGAATACTATGCAGCCATAAAAAATGATGAGTTCATGTCCTTCATAGGGACATGGATGAAACTGTAAACCATCATTCTCAGTATTTCCTGTTTTTTGATGAAGCTATATACTTCCCTTGAGTACCGCTTTTGCTGTATTCCATAAGCTTTGGCATGTTGTGTTTGCATTATCATTTGTTTTGAGAAATTTTTCAATATCCTTCTTAATTTCTTCATTGAACCACGGGTTATTCAGGAGCATGTTGTTTAATTTCCATGTATTTGTATAGTTTCCAAAATTCCTCTTGTTATTGATTTCTAGTTTTATTCCATTGTGGTCAGAGAAGATTCTTGATATTATTTCATTTTTCTCAAAGTTTTAAGAGTTTTTTTGTGACCTAACATATGGTCTATCCTTAAGAATGATCCATATGCTGAGGAAAAGAATATGTATTCTGCAGCCATTGGATAAAAAGTTCAGTAAATATCTCTTAGGTCCATTTTATCTATAATGCATATTAAGTCTGCTCTTTCTTTGTTGACTCTCTGTCTGGAAGATCTATCCAATGCTGAAAGTGGAGTGTTGAAGTCTCTAGTTATTTTTGCATTGAAGCTTATCTTTTTCTGTAGCTCTAATATTTACTTATATGTCTGGGTTCTCTAGTGTTGGGTGCATGTATATTTAAAATTGTTATATCTTCTTACTGAATTGACCCTTTTATCATTATATAGTAACCTTCTTTGTCTCTCCTTATACTTTTTGTCTTAAAATTTATTTTGTCTGATATAAGTACAGCAACTCCTGCTCTATTTCAGTTTCCATTGGCATGGAATATCTATTTCCGTCCTTTTGTTTTCAGCCTATGTATGTGTTGTAGGTGAATTGTATTTCTTCTAGGCAACAGATCAATGGGTCTTGTTTTTTTATCCATTCAGCTGCTCTGTGTGTTTTGATTGGGTAATTTATTCCATTTACATTCAATGTTATGATTGATAAGTGTGGGCCTACTCCTGCTATTTAGCTAATTGTTTTCTGGTCTGTTTTGTGGTCGTCTCTTCCTTCTTTCTTTCCTTCCTGTCTTCCTTTAGTGAATGTGATTTTCACTGGTGATGTGATTTAGTTTCTTGCTTTTCATTTTTAGTGTATTCATTGTATGTTTTTTAGTTTGAGGATCCCATGAGGTTTGAAAATGCCTTTTTTTTTTTTTTTGAGACAGAGTCTCACTCTATCACCCAGCCTGAAGTGCAGTGGTGCCATCTTGGCTCACTGCAACCTCCACCTCCCGGGTTCAAGCAATTCTCCTGCCTCAGCCTCCTAAGTAGCTGGGATTACAGGCATGCACCACGATGCCTGGCTAATTTTTGTATTTTCAGTAGAGATGGGGTTTCACCATGTTGGTCAGGCTTGTCTCAATCTCCTGACCTCATGATCTGCCCACCTTGGCCTCCCAAAGTGCTGGGATTACAGGCAGAAGCCACCATGCCTGGCAAAAATACCTTCTTATAACCCATTATTTTAACCTGATAACAACCTAACACTGTTTGCATAAACAAACAAAAAAGCAAAAACAAAACTAATACAAACTCTATGCTTTAACTTTGTCCCCCTTCATTTGATCTTTCTGTTGTTTCTATATATCTTACTGTACTGAATATGTCTTGAAAAGTTCTTGTGGTTATTATTTATGATTGGTTCATCATTTAGTCTTTCTACTTAGGATAAGAGTAGTTTACACGCCACAGTTACAGTGTTATAATATACTGTGTTTTTCTGTTTTCTTACTAATTACTAGTGAGTTTTGTACCTTGATTATTTATTTACTAATGATTATTTCTTGCTCATTAATGTCCTTTTCTTTCTGATTGAAGTACTTTCTTTAGCATTTCTTGTAGGACCCATCCGGTGTTGATGAAATCCCTCAGCTTTTGTTTGTCTTGGAAAGTCTTTATTTCTCCTTCATGTTGAAGGATGTTTTCACTGGATATATTAAATGCCTTGGGGTAGTCTTCTTTGAGTTAAATCTGCTTGGTGTTCTATAACCTTCTTGTACTTGGATATTGATATGTTTCTCTAGGCTTAGGAAGTTTTCTGTTATTATCCCATGAATAAAGTCTACTCAAATCTCTTTGTCTACCTCATGTTTAAGGCCAATAACTCTTAGATATGCCCTTTTGTGGCTGTTTTATAGATTCCATACACATGTTTTATTGTTTTAATTCTCTTTTCTTTTGCCTCCTCTGGCTGTGTCTTTTGAAATAGCCTGTCTTCAAGCTCACTAATTCTTCTGAGCTTGATCAATTCTGCTATTAAAGGACTCTGATACATTCTTTAGTATGCCAATTGCATTTTTCAGCTCCAGAATTTCTGCTTTCTTCTTTTAAATTATTTCCATCTCTTTGTTAAATGTATCTGAATTCCTTCTCTGTATTATCTTGAATTTCTTTGAGTTTATTCTCAACACTACTGTTTTGAATTCTGTGTCTGAAATATCACGTATCTCTGTTTCTCCAGGATTGGTCCTGGGTGCCTTATTTAGTTCATTTACTGTGGTCATGTTTTCCTGAATGGTGTTGATGCTAGTAGATGTTCTTCAGTGTCTGGCATTGAAGAGTTAGTTATTTATTGTAGTCTTCATTGTCTAGGCTTATTTGTAGCTGTCCTTCTTGGAAAGGCTTTCCAGATATTTTAAAGGACTTGGGTGTTGTAATCTAAGCTATATCTTCTTTAGGGGGCACCCCAAGCCCAGTAACTCTGTGGTTCTTGTGGATAGGTACTGCCTTATTTATCTTGGACAAGACCCACGTTAATTTTCTGGTTTAACAGGAATAGACTCTTCTTCTCCTCCTGTACTGTCTCCCAAACTGAATGTCTCTCTCTCTTCTGAGCCACCTAAATCTGGCAGTGGAGTGACACATGCACCCCTGTAGCCACCACTATGACTGTGCTGGGTCACACCTGAAGCACAGGTCAGGTGTGCTTCACACCAAGACCTGTTGTAACCACTCCCTGGCTACTGCCACTCAAGGCCCTGTCGCTCTACAATCAGCAGGTGGTAAAACCAGCCAGGCCTGTGTTCTTCCCTTCAGGGAAGCAAGGTCCCCCAGGCCCTTGGGTGGGTCCAGAGGTGCCATTGATGAGTCAGGGACTAGAGTCAGAAACTTTAGAAATCTACCTGGTGTTCTATGGTATGGTACCTGAGCTGGCACTCAAACCACAAGATGTAGTCCTTCTCACTGTTTTCTCCCCTTTGGAAATACAGAGGAGCCTCATCTAATAGCTACCATTGCCTCAGACCACAAGAAGTACTGTCCGACTACTGCTAATGTTCCCTTAAGAGCCAAGGGCTCTTAAGTCAGCTTGTGGTGAATGCTGCCCAGACTGGAACTCACCCTTCAAAGCAGTGGGCGGCTCCCCTCTGGACCAGGGTAGGTCCAGAAATGCCTTTTGCATAGTCCTCTTTAAGTATGTCTCAACAATGTAATTTTGAATCCATTGGAGATTGGTCTCTCTGCCATAGTGTGTGGTGTCATGTGTATGTTTGATAATATCTATCACACAATATTTAGGTACTAGGACTTTGTCTTCTTCATTGTAGATCCATCGGTCCTGGGTTCTTTGATCAGGGCCAAAACCCCACTCAAGTGCTCTTTTTAAGTCTTCTGAATAATTACACGGTTTTATACTGAGGTCTGTTTCAAGTATTAATGGCATTAGCAGAGCTTTGGAGGTCTTTTTCTTTGCTGCTTCTCTAGTGGCCTAGTCTGCTCAACTGTTACCTTTTGCCACCAAGTTATCTGTCCGTTGATGCCCAAAACAATGTATTATAGCTACTTTCTTGGGCTCTAAGACTGCTTCTAGTAAGGCTAGGGTTTTTCTACCATGTTTAATTTCTTCGTTACTGGAGGTTAGGAGTCCCCTTTCTCTACAGATAGTCCTGTGAGTGTGAACAATGGAAAAGGCATACTTGGAATCTGTGTAAATGATCACCTGGAAATCTTTACCTAGTTGGAGTGTGCTACATAGTGCTATGAATTCTGCCTTCTGTGCTAACACACCAGGAGGAAGTACCTCTGCTTCCAGAACCCATCAGAGTGTTACCACAGCATACTCAGCCTTCTGTTTCCCTTGATCCATAAACCTGTTCCCGTCATTGAACATTTTTAAGTGTGGATTCTCCAGAAGAATATCAGTCAAGTCTAGTTGACTAGACTAAACTTGCTCAATAACTTGTAAGCAGTCATGTACAGGTTCAGCTGTGGTTTGAGGAAGCAAGGTGGTAGGATTTAGAGTGGAGACAGCTTTCAAAGTCACATTTGGGTTATATAGAAGTATGGCCTGATATCTACCCAAGCTTCCAGAAGTCAGCCAGTAGTCCCTTTTCTGTTCTAATAGAGAGAGCACACAGTGAGGGGTGTGCACCGTGGCAGCTTGCCCCAAAGTAAACTTTTCTGCCTCCTGGAGGTCATAGGTGGCAGAAACTGATCACAGGCAAAAGGGCCAAGCCCTTGTGACAATGTCCAGCTGTTTTGAATATTAAGCTACAGGCCTCTTAATTTCCCAGGTCTTGGATTAGCACTCCTAAACCCATCCCTTGTTTCTCATGCATGAACAAATCTAATGGCTTTCTTATGTCTGGGAGTCCCAAGGCTGGAACTGTTAACAATCTTCGTTTAATGGTTTGAAAGCCTTTTTGACATTCTCCAGTCTTTTCTAGAGGCTCAGTGTCTATTCCTTTTAAAGCTTCATATAGAGTTTTGGCCGTAAGTCCAAGATTAAGAATCCAGATGTGGCAAAACCCAGCCATACACAAAGAACCTCATAGCTGCCACCATGTGATGGGTCTGGCCTCCCTGGCAAGAGCTTCCCTCTAGTCTGGGAGCAGATTTTTCTGCCCCTGGGAAAGTTCAAAGACAAGATATTTGACCATGGGCTGTGAGATCTGTACCTTTTCCTTGGGTACCTGGTCTGCCTATTCTGCCAGGAAATTTAAAGTCAGTATAGTGTTCTGTTCAGAGTCTGTCTTAATAGTGCTGGCTATTAACATATCATTTACATATTGTAACAAAGTCCCATCTTTTAATTGGAGATACTGGAGGTCCTTGGCAAGTATTTCCCCAAAGGTTGTTGAAGAGTTTTTGAACTTTTAGAAAGCACTGTCCAACAGTACATGCTGTCAGACTTTAGAATCTGGATCTTCCTATTCAAAGGCAAACAGCTCTTGGGACTATGGATCCAGAAGAATACAGAAAAAGGCATCTTTTAGGTCTAAGTCTGAAAACCAGAAAAATTCATCAGAATTTTGCCTCAACAGAAGCTGAATATCCAATCGTGCCTATTCTCTCAGAGAGTACCATTTTAGGTTTGGCAGTGTTAATTCTGAACAAACATTGACTCACACTGGGGGTGCAGTTTTCATCTTGCCTGGCCTCCTATCCACCCAGGCTTCCAGACTCACCTTTTGGAGTATCTCCTCAGAGATGGAGGTGTTTTCAGGAACTTCTAGTTGTAACAAAACAGCCTACAGAGTTTGTTCCAGAGGCACCTAGATGTTCAGCTGTCCCAGGGAAAAGATAACATTAGTATTTAATTTGGTCAGGTCTTACCCCAACAAAGGGATCAGGCATTCAATCATATATAGGAAACTGTGTTTTAATTGAGCTTGTCCTAGTTGACAGTCCAATGGTTGGAGGAATGATCTTGTCAGTATCTTTCCCAAGACCTCAGTCACTTTCATAGTCCGTGAAGAAAGTTTGGACAACCAGGTGTTCAATATTGAATAAGAGGCACCAGAATCTACTAAGAAGTCCAAAAGCTGATTTCCCACCATCATTGCAACCCAGGGCTCCATGTGGGAAATATAGGAGGGTGTGGTCTGGGTTGAGTGGAACCCCTGGGCCCTGTAATTCCGGATCTACCTCAAGCGCTTCAGCCATCCTGGGCATTAGGTTGACTGAAGGCTGACTTTTCCCAGCATTGGGCTTTTTGAAGCATGGGCAATGGTTGTTTTTTTGGTTTCCAGTGAACTTCCTGTTTGCAATAGGCATACTGTTTGGGACCTGCAGTGGGATGTCTCTTTTTATTGACAGTTTGGGGCCTGGGTGCTCCTACCTTGGATGGTAAGCCTGCTGGGGCCCCCCATCATGGCCCAGAGACTCCTTGAGTTAAAGCTGCAGCCAGTAAATCAGCCTGCTTCTTCATTTTCTGCTTTTTTTCCCATTTCTTCATCTTGATCAGTAAATACTTTCTCCACCAATCGTGACAAAGGCATTCCTAAAGTTTCATCCAGTTTTTGCAGCTTTTTCTGAATATCTGGGGCACTTTGGTTAGTAAACATCATGTCTACCATTTTTTAATTGTCTGCGACTTCTGGGTCAGTATGTGTGTACTATCTGAAGGCCTTGAAAACCCACTCTAAGGCCTCTAGGGGCTCTCAGGTTTCTGTCTAACTTCCTGTACCTTACTGAGGCTTCTTTGCTTGGGCACTCCCTGGCAGAGACCAGCCAAAATGCAATCCTGGTAGTCTATAAGCTTGTGTGTATGTGTTTACATTACATTACATTATGGAATGTGTTTATGTTCCATCTTGGGTCAATGGTGGGCACTTCTTTGGGCAGCTGCTCTTACCAGATTGCCAGGAGAGTCGGCATGCATTCAATCAGCTTCCTCCCAAGCTTTATCTAAAACCATTCTCCCATCCTCTGAGGTTAGTATGTTAAATAAATTTTGTATGTCTGCCCAGGTGGGGTTATGAGTAGCAAATATGGAGGAAAACATCTTCTCCATCTGCTTTGGATCCTCCTGATAAGTGAGCTTGTTGTTTTTCCAATTAAACAAGTCAGTGGTGGAAAATGGATAGTAGACCCAGACAGATCCCATAGGTTGGCCTGTGCCAGCATCAACACCTCCTTTGGGTGGTTGTCATAAGGGAAATTGCCCTCCCAGAGCCCAAGTGGTACCCTGACCAAATTGAGTTCCCTTATATTTTATGTGTTATTAGAAAAAAAACCACGTAAAATTAACACATCAAGGAGTGGTGAAGGTAGCTAAAGCCCAAGCTTGTATGCTGTGGCAGATCACCTGGAGGCACCACCATCTCAGTAATGTGGGCAATCTCAGAGCTCCAGGTCTTATGAACAGAATGGTGCCCTAAAGCCTGCGGATCAGAAGAACCCTACTGTCACGGGACCCTACTGTCAGGAAGATAACCCAAGCTGACACATCCCTCCTGGGCACTGGAGCCTTGTCAGTCCCTAAGGCTGCAGATCACTTGGAAGTTGCCATCATGAGGACAATATGATTAGGAGCCCTACAACTAGAGCCCTACTGGTCATGGCAGCACCATGGACTTTTAAACTCTGAGGTCAAGTGATCTTTCCGGTCATGTTGCCAGTATGATCATGTTGTGGGTCCAGCTGTTCTAGTCACTAGAGTCCTGAAACCTGCCATTCACGTGAATGCTGTCAGGTGGTCATCACTAACTACCAGCATGTGGAAGTCTCAGCCCCCAAAGTCCTATATATGGCCTACTATTTAGGGTCATGTAAATGCTATGGTCAAGTACATCCCTCCCCATAACAAACACAGTGTCAGGCTCAGCTCTCTCACGTGAAGATTGTGAGCAGCTGAACTCTGCAGATCCATGTGTCGGCAGCCATGTGGCTCCTACCATCACGCAGCAGGCAAAGCCCTTGCAGTCATGTGAGCACCAGAGCTATACTATGGCTATTGTACATGTGAATCCTATGGTCACGTGCCACACTATCACCATGTGGCTCAACCCTTTTAGTCACATAAAAATTGAGGACTCCTGAACCCTGAGGTCACTTGATTCTTACAATCATGTAGCCCCTGCCAGGCAAGCACCTAGCAGCCAGGTAGGGCCCCACACTTACGCGTTACACGGATCCTGGAGTCATGTGACCTTCCCTGTGGTCATGCACCAGACCCCGCCGATTAAGTATTGTAGCCATGTTTGGCCTTCTGAAGAGTCTGAGCTACAGGTGCAGAAGATGTTTAGAATTATGATCAGAGCTCTCGCTAAGGCTGATAGTTGATCAGACTCTGGCTGCAATCCCAACTTTTCCACCAACTCCTATATTCTGCCACACTAGGTGGTATTTTGGTATTCTGGCTAGTACTAGATGATTACTCATAGAATTGAACTTTAAGGGGTGGCCAAGTGGCCTCCAAATAGCAGAGAGCCTGAGAGGGGGTTAAGTGGAGACAGAGGGCTTTCTGAATCTGGCCAAACTTTTGTATGCCTGGCAGTGTGTGTGTGTGTGTGTGTGTGTGTGTGTGTGTGTGTGTGTGTGTGTATCTGTCTTGATCCTGAACTCATAGGAGCTATTGTTGGTAGAAAGTGAAGTGGAGGAGTAGAAAGCACTGGGGCAGAAGGTGCGGCTAAGGGAGTTGGCGGTGAGGTGGGTTAGGGAAGACAGCATGGATTCATGGACTTGTAAGTCATCTCAGCCACAGGGCTGTAGAGCCTAGGTGGGAAACCCCCTCCCGCAACACACACTAAAGGGCTTCCTGATTCAATGCTGGATGAATCAGCATGATGTCCTTTGCTCTTCCTCTGACCATGCTGTTATTAAGGACACTTGAGACTCCCTAGACGCCAGTTTGTATAGATGATTCCCAATACAATATTAATTTCTATGTCTTATTTGATTTTGTAAAGAGAGAGGGAGGGAGAAAGACTTTTAAAAAAGAATTTGATATATTGATAAAAATGTGAAAGTAGCCATCAGGTGAAGACTCGAAATTTGTTCTTATGTTTACTTGGAAGTCCGTTTGTTTTCAAGGTACATATGGAATAGGATGCCATAATCTTGTTGTGCTTGGGATCTCTAAATAGCTTAAACTAGTCCAGCCAGACACTATTTTCTTCTGCACCACAACCCCTCGCTCCGATTTTTCTAACAATTGCTTTTTAGACTCCTTCTTGAAAACTCTCACTTTTCCTCCATGTGGAAAAAAATAGTGAATCGTTTTAAAAAAAGATTTAAGCAAAATTATAGGCGATATTCTCATTTTTAAAAGTTCATGAAGATGGTACTAAATGAATAAAGTTCTTCAAATAAAGGATTGCATTTACATTTATGGTAGACTTAACTGTTGTTTGAAATAAGGTTAAACTTGAGATATTTTATATTACATGTAGCTTAAATAATCCATTTTATTTTTCTCTCATTTCAGCATTTCCAGGTTTGTTCTGGAAAACACTAGGTCTGAGAGACAGCAACAACAAAAGTATACTCTACCATTAAAGAAATGTAAGACACACAAAACTGAGGGTAAAAGGATTTCCATATAATAGCAATTTTTTAGATAATATGCTGATATGAAACATGAATTTCAAAAGGAGGGATAGTTTCCCCAACTTATATGGAAATTGAGCATTTTTCCAATGAGTAGTTGAGGTACTAGTGTTAGTCACAAAACACTGTGGGAAATCCTGTTCAAACTAAGTATCTTCTGCCACATTAATATCTTATACCTTTGTTTACAAAGAACAATGGAATGTATGTTTACTAGTAATTATGTTATAAAAATAATAATTATAATCTATTCTTCTCAGTAAGGAGTTACTTATTGCTCTTTAGCTCATTTTATTTCATTAGTCAATCTCTCTCTTGCTTGACTCTTTCCAATTTTCATTCTTTATAAGTACCCGTAACTTATAAGCATATTTCTAATGTCATGATGGCAAGAAATAAGTGCATAAGTACTTCAAGAAATAAGAGCCTAACATTTCATTAGGAAGTGTTGTCTATACCAATAAATAAAGTACCTCACCCTTGAAAGCAGGTTACAACTTACCTGTCAGGATGAACAGATGCAAATTTGTTCATTTTATACAAATTTTCTACATTTTCTAAAAATAATGTTATTATTTAATAATTATAGCTGCCATTTTTGAGTCCCTGTTGTGTGTCAAGCACTATGATAACCTCATCATGAAAGTTATTGCATTTAACTCACAGAAAAATCCAAAGAGGGTGTCATTTAAATTTACAGATGAGATATATAAGTCAGGAGAGGCTAGGTAATGCTGTGCTTATCAGCAACCCCTAAACCTCAGTGGCTGATATTCCAGTAATGGAATTAAATAGACATGATGGAATTGGTTAAAAATCTCAAGGATTGGTAAGCCACAAGTCTTTTCCAAGTAAATAAATGTATTGAATATTGGTATATCTATTCACAGATAATCATTATAAGGTAAAACCTAACGGTAGATGAAAAGACTGTTCATTTATGATATGTCTAATAAAACTATCTCGTCTTTCCATTATTGTCAAGGAACAAATAATGTAAATAACAACAAATTTAATGAAAATAATAAGATATATGAAAGAGTTAAATAAAAATGGTAGATGTCAATGCTTTCAAAAGATAAGGTAATAAAAAATCTTCTGGCAATATGAATCAAGAAAATTAGAGCTATGGCACAAATAAACCACTTTTGGAATGAAAAGCTGTCACACTTGCAGCTACAGCAGAGAGTTAATTCAACATAGTGTTGGAAGTTCTGGCCAGGGCAATCAGGCAGGAGAAGGAAATAAAGGGTATTCAATTAGGAAAAGAGAAGGTCAAATTGTCCCTGTTTGCAGATGACATGATTGTATATCTAGAAAACCCCATCGTCTCAGCCCAAAATCTCCTTAAGCTGATAGGCAACTTCAGCAAAGTCTCAGGATACAAAATCAATGTGCAAAAATCACAAGCATTCTTATGCAACAATAACAGACAAACAGAGAGCCAAATCATGAGTGAACTCCCATTCACAATTGCTTCAAAGAGAATAAAATACCTAGGAATCCAACTTACAAGGGACGTGAAGGACCTCTTCAAGGAGAACTACAAACCACTGCTCAATGAAATAAAAGAGGATACAAACAAATGGAAGAACATTCCATGCTCATGGGTAGGAAGAATCAATATCATGAAAATGGCCATACTGCCCAAGGTAATTTATAGATTCAATGCCACCCCCATCAAGCTACCAATGACTTTCTTCACAGAATTGGAAAAAACTACTTTAAAGTTCATATGGAACCAAAAAAGAGCCCGCATTGCCACGTCAGTCCTAAGCTAAAAGAACAAAGCTGGAGGCATCACGCTACCTGACTTCAAACTATACTACAAGGCTACAGTAACCAAAACAGCATGGTACTGGTACCAAAAAAGGGATATAGACGAATGGAACCGAACAGAGCCCTCAGAAATAATGCCACATATCTACAACCATCTGATCTTTGACAAACCTGACAAAAACAAGAAATGGGGAAAGGATTCCATATTTAATAAATGGTGCTCGGAAAACTGGCTAGCCATATGTAGAAAGCTGAAACTGGATCTCTTCCTTACACATTATACAAAAATTAATTCAAGATGGATTAAAGACTTAAATGTTAGACCTAAAACCATAAAAACCCTAGAAGAAAACCTAGGCAATACCATTCAGGACATAGGCATGTGCAAGCACTTCATGTCTAAAACACCAAAAGCAATGGCAACAAAAGCCAAAATTGACAAATGGGATCTAATTCAACTAAAGAGCTTCTGCACAGCAAAAGAAACTACCATCAGAGTGAACAGGCAACCTACAGAATGGGAGAAAATTTTTGCAATCTACTCATCTGACAAAGGGCTAATATCCAGAATCTACAATGAACTCAAACAAATTTACAAGAAAAATACAAACAACCCCATCAACAAGTGGGTGAAGGATATGAACAGACACTTCTCAAAAGAAGACATTTATGCAGCCAAAAGACACATGAAAAAATGCTCATCATCACTGGCCATCAGAGAAATGCAAATCAAAACCACAATGAGATACCATCTCACACCAGTTAGAATGGTGATCATTTAAAAGTCAGGAAGCAACAGGTGCTGGAGAGGATGTGGAGAAATAGGAACACTTTTACACTGTTGGTGGGACTGTAAACTAGTTCAACCATTGTGGAAGTCAGTGTGGCGATTCCTCAGGGATCTAGAACTAGAAATACCATTTGACCCAGCCATCCCATTATTGGGTATATACCCAAAGGATTATAAATCGTGCTGCTATAAAGACACATGCACATGTATGTTTATTGCGGCACTATTCACAATAGCAAAGACTTGGGACCAAGCCAAATGTCCAACAATGATAGATTGGATTAAGAAAATGTGGCACATATAAACCATGGAATACTATGCAGCCATAAAAAAGGATGAGTTCATGTCCTTTGTAGGGACATGGATGAAGCTGGAAACCATCATTCTGAGCAAACTATCACAAGGACAAAAAACCAAACACCGCATATTCTCACTCATAGGTGGGAATTGAACAATGAGAACACATGGACACAGGAAGGGGAACATCACACAGCGGGGCCTGTTGTGGGATGGGGGGAGGGGGGAGGGATAGCATTAGGAGATATACCTAATGTTAAATGACTAGTTAATGGGTGCAGCACACCAACATGGCGCATGTATACATATGTAACAAACCTGCACGTTGTGCACATGTACCCTAAAACTTAAAGTATAATAAAAAATAAAAATAAAAATAAAGGTGGCTAGAGAAAAAAAAGATAATGTTATTAAAAAGATATGCTGATAATTTGAAAATTTAGATTAGTTTCCAGAAAAAAATATATAATTTTTATGTTAAAGAAATAGAAAATATTAAATGTTTTCTTGACATGGAATTCAAAATTACTACTCCATCTCAATTAATTATGTAAATGTAAATATAGAAATAAGATGATAGCAAACTAAATTCTGTAGTGGCTAAAAGAGATAATACAGCATGAGAAAATTGTGTTTATCCTATGCTTGGAATATTGGCCTAACATAAGGAGATCCATAATATAATTCAACACTTCAATAGAATAAAGGAGGGAGAAAAGGACAATTATCACAAAAGATCCAGAAAAAAAGTATACAATGCAATTCAACAACCAATCAAGACTAAACAGCAACAATAGCAATCACTCCCAGCTAACCAGGAATAGAAATACATTTCTTTAAATTGATAATGGGTATTTTTTAAAAAGCAGCAAATACCAAACATAATAGTGAAACATTAATGGCTTTCCATTTTTAAATCAGAAAAGAGACAAGTATGACTCATATAACCACTTCTGTTCAGATTCTTACTGTTTTCCAGGCAGTAAAGTAAGCCAATATAAATACATGCACACACACACACACACACACACACGCGTGCACACACACACATATATAAATGTATAAAAGGGATAAAAAAGAAAACAAGTCTTAATATAATCATCTTTATATAAAACTATGGAATCTATAGAAAATTATAATTAATAATAGAAATTAAACTTACTGGGTATAAGAATAATATAAAATACTTGCAAAATAGAGAAAACACCATTTTCATTGGGAATATACCAATTACAATAGAAAAAAAGATTTTGTAAAATATACTATGAATTGGCTCACTTGGCAACTATTCCAGCACTCACACTCTTATGTGCTATGCTTTCCTTTACTATAGAGACTAAAAAGGTAAAAACAAAAAAGGATGGCCATGTAAGTGTGTCTGTGTGTATATGTATGTGTGTGTGCATGTGTGTGTGTCTTTCAATCTTTCACAATTGAGTATAATGTTAGCTGTGGGCTTTTCATAAATAGCCTTTATTATGTTGAGGTAGTTTCTTTTTAGTCTTAGTTTGGTGAGTATTTTTCTCATGAAATGATATTGAATCTTATTCAATGCTTTTTCTGCATCAGTTGTGATGATCATGTGGTTTCTATACTTCATCTTGTTAATGTTTTATGTTACATTGATTTTCATATGTTGAACCATCCTTGCATCCCAGGAATAAATCCCACTTGGTCATGGTGAATAAACCTTTTTTTTTGAAACAGGGTCTCACTCTGTCACTCCAGCTGGAGTGCAGTGGCACAATCACGGCTCTCCATAACCTCAAACTCCTGGACTCGAGCAATCCTCCTGCTTCAGCTTTCTGAGTAGCTGGGCTGGTTTTGAACACCTGGCCTAAAGTGATCCTCCTGCTTAGCCTCCCAAAGTGCTGGGATTACAGGTGTGAGCCACCACACCTGGCCTATAATCTTTTCAATGTGTTGCTGAATTCAGTTTGCAAGTATTTTGTTGAGGACCTTTGTATCAATATTCATTAGGGATATTGTGTAGTTTTCTTTTCTTTTAGTGTCTTTGTCTGGCTTTGGTCTCAGGGCAATACTTTCCTCATAGAAAGAGCTTGGAAGTATTCCCTCTTCTTCAATTTTTTGGAAGTGTTTAAGGAGGATTGGTGTTAATTCTTAAGTTTTGGTATAACTCTCCAGTGAATCCATCTGGCCCCAGCTTTTCTTTATTGGGAAGTTTTTGATTACTGAATCAACCTCTTCATTTGTTATTGGTCTGTTCAAATTTTCTGTTTCTTTATGATTCAGTCTTGGTAGGTTGCGTGTTTTTAGGAATTTATCCCTTTCTTTCAGGTTTTCCAAATTTGTTCCTGCAAAATTGTTCATAGTATTCTATCATAATCCTTTTTATTTCTGTATCATTAGTTGCAGTGTGCCCTCTTTTAATTTTATTTGAGTCTTCCATCTTTTTTATTAGATTATCAAGCTGAGGTTTTGTCAATTTTGTTTATCTTCTCAACAGACCAACTCTTCGTTTTGTTGATTTTTTTCTGACATTTTTTAATTCTCTAATTAATGGATTTTTGCTCTTATCTTCATTATTTTCTTCCTTCTGCTATCTGTGGGTTTGGTTTGTTTGTTCCTTGAACTAAAAATTTCCTTGAGGTATAAAGATAGATTGTTGATTGAGATCTTTCTTCTTTTTTTTTTTTTTTTGAGATGGAGTCTCGCTCTTTCACCCAGGCCAGAGTGCAGTGGCGCTATTTCGGCCCACTGCAAGCTCCGCCTCCTGGGTTCACGCCATTCTCCTGCCTCAGCCTCCCGAGTAGCTGGGACTACAGGCGCCCACCACCGCGCGCGGCTAATTTTTTGTATTTTTAGTAGAGACGGGGTTTCACCGTGTTAGCCAGGATGGTCTCGATCTCCTGACCTCGTGATCCGCCCGCCTTGGCCTCCCAAAGTGCTGGAATTACAGGCGTGAGCCACCGCGCCCAGCCTCTTCTTTTTAATATACACATTTACACCCATGCATTTACCTCTTAGCATTGCTTTTGCTCTATCCCATAATTTTTCGTATGTTGTGTTTTCATTTTCATTCGTCTCAAAGTATTTTCTAGTTTCCTCTGTGACTTCTTCTTTGGCCAATTTATTGGAGTATGTAGTTTAATTTCCACATATTTGTAGACTTTTAGTTTTCCTTATACTATTGATTTCTAGTTTTATTCCATTGTGATAGGAAAAGATACTTTGTTTGACTGCAATCTTCTTGAATTTGTTAAGACTTGTTTTGTGGCCTAATATCATCTATCCTATAGAATGTTCCATGTGCACTTGATAAGTGTGTATATTCTGCTGTTGTTGGGTGCAGTGTTTTGTATACATATGTTAGGTGCAGTTAAACTAGTGTTGTTCAATCCTCTGATTTCTTATTGATCTTCTATCTGGTTGTTTTGTCTATTGTTGAAAGTTAGGTATCTAAGTATCCTGCTATTATGTGGCTATCTTTTTCTCACTTTAATTCTTTCAAAATTTGATTCATGTACTTAATAGCTCTGAGGTTTGGTGCCTAAATACTTACACTTATTATATCTTCTTGGTGAATCAACCGTTTATCATTATATAATGTCCTTTTTGTCTCTTGTAACAGTCTTTTCTTAATTTAAAATTTGTCTGTTTCACATGGAGCCAACCCAAATGCCCATCAATGATAGACTGGACAAAGAAAATATGGTACATATACACCATGGAATACTATGCAGCCATAAAAAGGAGTGAGATCATGTCCTATGCAGGGACATGAATGAAGCTGGAAGCCATCATCCTCAGCAAACTAACACAGAAACAGAAAACCAAACAAAACATGTTCTCACTCGTAAGTGGGAGTTGAACAATGAGAACACATGGACACGGGGAGGGAAACAACACACACTGGGGCCTGTTGGAGAGTGGGGTGCGAGGGGAGGGAATCTAGATGAAGGGTCAATCAATAGGTGCACCAAGCCAAGGTGGCACACATATACCTATGTAACAAACCTGCATGTTCTGCCCATGTATCCCGGAACTTAAAATAAAAATTTTTTTTTAATTAATTGTCTTTTTTTTTAACCCACTCAGCATATCTAGGTATTTTGATTGGGGAGTTTAATCCAATTCCATTTAAAGCAATTACTGATAGTAATTATCATTTTGTTAATTGTTTTCTATATGTCTTGCAGCTTTCTTGTGCCTCTTTTCCTCTCTTACTGACTTCCTTTGTGTTTCATCAATTTTTTTTTATAATGTTATGCTTTGATTCCCTTCTTGTTTGCTCTTATGTGTATCCTGTAGATATTTTCTCTGTGGTTTACCACTGCAATTACATAAAACATATTAAATTAAAGGTATAGCATTATATTTTAAATTGATAACAACTTAACTGCAAATTGCATACAAAATTCTCCTTTACAACTCCACACTTCCCATTTTATGTTATTGATGTGGCAAATTACATCTTCATATATTATGTACTCATTAAAATAGGTTTATATTTTTAAAAAATGTTTTTGTCACTTAAATTCTGTGCATAAAATTACAATAGTGCCAGTTATTTTATTAATCCATTTGTGTACCTTTACTGATGAACCTTATATTTTTGTACAGCTTTGTGTCTACTGTCCTACTTCAATTTGAAGGACTCTTTTTAGCATGTCTTTAGAGCAGGTCTGGCAGTAATGAACTTCCTCAGCTTTTGTTTATCTGGGAAAGTCTTGTTTCCCCTTCAATTTTGAAGTATAGCTTTTCTTAATACATTATTCTTGATTGACAGTTATTTTTCTTAAAGCAGTTTGAATGTGTCATCCCACTGTCTTCTTGCCTGCAAATTTTCTGCTGAGAAATACACTGATAATCTTATGGAAGCTCCATTGCAACAAATCACTTTTCTCTTGCTGCTTTTAAGATTCTATTTTTGACTTCAGACAGTTTCATTATAATGTGTCTCATTTTATTTTTATTTTCCGAGTTGAAGATATTTGAGCTTTTAAAATCTATATATCCATTTCCTTTTCCAGATTTGGAAAGTTTTTGGCCATTATTTCTTCAAATAAACTATTTGCTTCTTTCTATCTCTCTTTTCCTTCTGGAATTTCCATAATGCATGTCTTGCCTGCTTGATCATGTCCCAAGTGTTCTCTTCACTTTTCTTCATTGCTTTTTCTTTTTCCTTCTCTAACTTGGTTTTTCAAATGACCTATATTTACGTTTGCTGATTATTTCTTCTGCCAGATCAGTTGTGCTGTTAAACCCCTTTAATAAATATTAGTTTCATTATTGTATTTTTTAGCTCTAAAATTTCTTTTTTAATAGTTTCTATTTTTCGTTGATATTCTCATTTTGTTAATCCATTCTTTTATTCATGTTACTTATCTGTATATCTATGTTCTCTTTTAGTTCACTGAATATCTTTATGGCAGTTATTTTAAATTCTTTGTCAGGCAGCTCATAGATCTGTGTTTCTTTAGGTTGGTTTCTAGAGTTTAATTTCTTCTTTTGATTGGGCCATGTTCCTCTGTATGCCTTCCTATTTTTTGTTAGAATTTGAGTATTTGAAAAACAAGCCACCTCACGCAGTCTTTGTATACTAGCATCGTGCAAGAGAAGACTATCAATAATCAGTCCAGGCCGGGCGTGGTGGCTCACGCCTGTAATCTCAGCACTTTGGGAAGCCGAGGCAGGCGGATCACAAAGTCAGGAGATCAAGACCATCTTGGCTAACATGGTGAAACCCCATCTCTACTAAAAATACAAAAACTTAGCCGGGCGCAGTGGTGGACGCCTGTAGTCCCAGCTACTCGGGAGGCTGAGGCAGGAGAATGGCATGAACCCGGGAGGCAGAGCTTGCAGTGAGCAGAGATAGCACCACTGCAGTCCGGCCTGGGTGAAAGACTGAGACTCCATCTCAAAAAAAATAAAAAATAAAAAACCAGTCCAGCTGGAGATTCTAGGCTCTCTCAAGCATTTTCTAATCTATTGTTCCCCCTGACATCTGCCTGTGGAATGGAAAGTCTAACACGCTTCTTACTTCTGTTTTCAGCAGTGTCCAAAATATTGCATGGGTCCCATCAGCTCTTGAGTCAGGCAAGACAGAAACTAGCCCCTTGGGAAGCTTTCAGATGAACCAGAACGTTGGACATATAGCCCACTATTTTTTCCATTATGAGGAAGGAGCCTGGGTACAGAAGTTTCTCATGGTCATTCCGTGCTATGCCACATAGGAGAGACATTAATGGATGCCCTAAATACCACAAATTTTCCTACCCCGTTTGCAGTATTCCTCTGGGTTTTACAATAGCCTAAGTGCTATAGCTTCCCAACTTGTCTCTAGAATTGTCAGAGGTATTCTGATCCATGTATTGTTAACTCAAGATGTATATGGAAGGACAACTTGTAGCTTTCTAGCTTGAGATCATGCTGATGTCAGTCTGGAATATTCAATTTTATATCCTGGACTTTTTTCCACATTGTGTCATGTAGTATGAGGAATACTCTAGCTTTATTTTCCAAGTCTACCACTTAAACCAGAACAATTTCTTGAATAATGAAGTTGGAAATTAGAAACTTAAATCCCCTCCACCACCATTGAAGCTTTCCATATACATATTTCAGTCTCTGAGCTTCTTATTTTGATTTCCTTAATCAGTATGTCAGATTATTTTCCAACATGGTTTTCTTGTTTTAATATTGCCACTTAATAAAACACATTAGTAGCCAACACAGCAATTTGTCCCTATACACTCATCTGTATTCCTCCTTATTTCCAGGAGGATTAATAACAACAAATGCAACTAAGACATATTTCTTCCTCAATAAATGCCAGATGTTGTACTAAGTTCTTGACATAGCAATAGAAAACTTATTTATAGTGCTTGTTAGGTCACAGGCATTTCTTCAGGTGCTTTTTATGTATTTCCATGTGTTAACTCATTTAATTTTTACACTAACCCAGGAGGTAGAAACTGTTACTATCTTTGAGTTAGAGGGAAAACAAACAAGAACTTGAGTCACAATGAGGTCAATTACTTGCCTTGGATCACAGAATTTAGCACCAGGATTGAAATCCTGGTGGATCTGACCTCAAATCCTAGGCCCATAACCAATAATGTGCGACTCTGTGTCAAGGCTGAAATGAGCGGTGCGACAGGGCCCACTCAAAGTCTGCTGGGCAACGATGGGTGTTGTGTCTGAAACCAATGACCCCTGACTCCAGCCTTCTGTGCAAGAGACTTATCAATGCACACTGTTGCCCGGTACCATCTCTCCTTTTTGAGACTGTGTGGGAACTGTTTCTCTGGTGTTCAACTGGAAGTGAAGTAACAGGGACAGATAAGACATACATGGAAAGGAAGGAAGGAAGGTTTCCAGAGGGGGATGTATCACCAGGATGAATTCATTTCCCTGGAGGCTTTTTCAATGTGTGTTTTGTTGTCTTCTCTGTACTCACCCTCTTCTTTCTGACCCACACATCCATTCCTTGGCCTTTTTAGTCTGTATGTCAGGTACTCATGCCCTTTCCTTGCCATGCCTACTTGATTCCAAGGACAATCATTTCTACTTCTCCCCTAACAATATTAGCCACTCTCTGGTCCCGTCATCCTTCTGTCCCAAACAACCTGTAAAGCACAGCCATATAATCTTATGTATATATTTAGGCAGAGAGTGATTTATGTAATAAATTCAAAAAGTGAAATATCCAGATCATTGTAAGAATGACTTCTGAATCGTTAGGCATATTGCAGAAAATTAGACTCACACATGGTTAGTGCAAGTGTATATTGGTGTAAATATCACTGAAAATCCTTAGGAAAATATCACTTTATGCTTAAAAGTATTCATGTGCTTTTCCTGGGAAAGTGTAGAGCAGGGACTCAAAATCTTAGCCCCACTTCAAAGCCCAAGCTGTGTTCCACTGGGTTTTTTGGCCTCCCCCACTGGGGGTGCTCTGTAACCCTGGTCAACTCATGGATATTGTTCCATTACATTATTGTACAGACAACTGTACTACTTTCTTATTTTAAAACAATCAACTCAAATATTAAAACACCAAGAGGTAAAGAAAAAAAACCACTAAAAAGCATATTCTGAACAAGAAACAAAATTTGGCCATATACAATACATAACACAGGAAACGAAATGTGCAGTGGGATCCAGTGTTGTGTGGCAATGTGTTTACCAACATGATTTGGAGTACATGTATCAGTAACCTAATTCTAAAAGTATGTAATACAAAACACTAATCTTGCTTGCATGGGCAACGCAGACACACAGACACACACTCTTTCCTTTCTCTGAGACAGGGATGGTACTTCCTGTCTGTCACAAGGCTGAGTGAACACAGCATGCCTGTAGGTCCAAAACATTCTTCCTACGGAGACCAGATGTCCAGAAAGCTCTATCTACTGGATTCAGGGAATGCCTCTCCTCATTTTTGTCACCATTATTTGCAAAAGTCCCCTTCTCTGAGATCCTCAAAGCTGCAGTTCTAGCCTTAGTCTACAGGGAGGTACTTAGTCTACAGGGAGGTACTTATTTCTAATGATACATCAATGAAAAAAATATTAATTTTGCAGAAGAAAAATGTAATTCATTTTAGTTTTGCAAACAGGTTATGAAATAGTTCTGCAGCATGAATAGGTCTGGAATAAATAAATAGAGGTTGGTAGAAATGGTTCAGATGGATGTATTCTCAAAAGTGCTTTTGTCGATGATCCCAAAACTACATCACGTGCATTCTTTTCACAAATATTAATTAGGCCCTTATTCTATGCCAGACCACTACCAGCCTAAAGTGACTCCTAATCTGAAAACCAGTGGCCCAAACAGATTTCACCCATCTGGTCCAAGACAGAGATCTCCACTTTATCCAAGAAAACTGGTTCCCACCCCAACAGGAGTGACTAGCATAAAACATCATCCCTGGCCTGCTCGGAAAAATCTGTCCATGAGACCGGAAAGCTTTCCATTTAAGGGAGAACCAGTGCAGTCTCTGGAGGAGCACTCAGGGTGTAGAGGCAGACCAATATACGTGAGGACATAATTCCTGTTCTGCCACTTACTTGACTGGGAAATGTACATGACATCTGTGAGCCTAATATTCACGATCTGAAAAGGGACTGTGGATAGAATTCTCATGGGATTTCTGTGAGGAGGTCAAGAGAAACCTAGTGAGTCTGCCCAACACTGAGCAGATGTTGGTTGCCACTGGGCAAGGGTTGGTTTTCTTCTTATCCCATTCTTTCCCTGCCGTAGCAGGGATGCTGATGCCATGCACTCAGTGGCATGGCAGTGATGTAGGCAGAATTCCAAAATGACACAGGAAGTTCCAGTAGGAACGCACATGATGTCATAAACGATACTCACTACTATGTCTGTGTGGGAGGACCAACCAACATATGGTGGGGCCTGATGGGAAACCCAGGTGGTCTGGGTGAGAAGCACAAGCTGCTTTATGTTGAGAACACCTGTAATTCTGGCAGCACAACTGCAAGACAGGGATTGTGCAGAGATGCCAGAGTTCAGTAAGTAGATGTGCACCTGTGTGTGTCTTATCTTCAGCATCTCTCTCTGTCAGGTCCCTCTGTGGCTTTTTATTACATGTGCTCTCTTCAAACACAAGGCCTTGCCTGAGGCTGTAGCTGTAGCTGTTGGCTAGCTAACTTTTACACCTTCTTCCCCTCAGTGACATTATTTCTGAAGTAATGCTGGTTCTCAAAAATAACATTGACTCTTCCTGTGCTCCATATATTGACCATGTGCCCTTAACCCTCACTTTAATCTTTGATTTTTGTCCCTTTCATTTATGGACTTTCATGAAAATGAGTTGGTTCCTGGACATCCTCCAAATGTCACCAATAGGGACCTTTGTTGTTGTTGTTGAGTATTGTTATGGACTCATAGCTTTTTAACATACCAGTTAAAGGATTTTGAGTAGAGGAATGACAAGATTTGACTTATGCTTTAAAAAATCACTCTTCCTGCTGTGTTGAAAATAGATGGTAAGGGAGCCAAGGGCAAAAGCAGAAGGACAAGTTGGAAAGCAACATAATCCAGGAGATAGATGTTGGTGACCTGGCCAGGGTAGGTAGCAATGGAGGGGGTGAGAAGTTGCCAGACTCTGGATATATTTTAAAGGTAGAGACAAGAGAAGATACATCCATTCTGATCGGTTGGATGTAGAGTGTGAAGTAAAGAGAGCATTCCAGGCCCACTTCCAAGTTGTGGGGACCAAGCATCAGGAATGTCTAGGTC
Organism: Pan paniscus; assembly: GCF_029289425.2. NCBI lineage: Eukaryota > Metazoa > Chordata > Mammalia > Primates > Hominidae > Pan > Pan paniscus. The sequence continues at coordinate 101,438,498 of NC_073272.2, read as the reverse complement.
ACATGCTCTGCCCATATTTAATTTCACTTCTAACGGCACACAGGGAAAGTCCCAACACTCGAGAGTAGCAGGACTGTCCTGACAGTGGGTCACACACAGTGAAAGCAACGACCCCCCCCCAACAGAAGTTAATCTGAGGCCTGGCCATAATCAGTACATTGCAGAGAGGTCAGCAGTGACTGAAATTTTATTCATAAGGTTGCCCTGAGACAACGTGTACATTTTGAAATTGGTTGAGGTCTGTTTGATGGCCCAGGAGATGGTCTACCTTCGTGAATGCTGCAAGACAGTAGGGGGGGAGTGGAAAAAGCATGCCCTGCTTTCGTTGTTGGTTACGGTGTTTTATTCATGTCATTTAGATCCTGTTACTGTAGTGGTTTTTAATATCCTTGCCGATTTTCTTTCTTTCTAGTAATTCTGTCACTTGCTTAGGAAGAGTTGTCTCTTGGGCTGAAAGCATTTCGGGCTGGGCAAAAAGAAAGCTTGCTCTGGATATTTCAAACTGAGTATTGTTGAGGGCAAGGCTGGAGACAGGAGGGCAGCTTGGGAAGCTGTTACATCAGTCCCACCTGTCATTAAAGCTTGTACTACACCGGCAAAGAAGTACAGCTTGCTGATTGTTCACAGAATGCATTTGGGGACTGGAGGTGCGATTTCGGAGGTGCGAGAGAGGTTGTCTCCCAAGTGTTGGTGCTGTTGTTTGATTAGAGAAGCCTGAGAGAAGGCAAGATTAGGACCCTTTCCAGGTGTGTAGCTGGTGTCTAGTCTAACCCATGGACACACGCACCTCTGTTCTTTATAATTCCTGCTCCATTTTTTAAGAGGTTCAACACAGTTGCTTCCTCTTCCAGGATTTCTCCCCTGATTGTGCCACCTGTGAGATAAGGCTCTTGTATCTGGACAGGCAGAGGAGTTTGTTTTCTGGGGCTTGTGTGATCGGTCCCTTGGGGCAGGTTGGCACTTTGCTTGTCCTACCACGGAGTTAGCCCACAACATGAGACATGGTAAGTGGACCATTGATGTGTCTTCAAACTTGTGTTTTGTTCCCAATTGCAGAATGCCGTATATGTAGTAGCACTTTTCAAAGAAGGAAGAAAGGTGGGAGTCATTTCCAGGGTAATTTTGACAAGAGGAACTGTCATTATGAACATGGTGGGTATGAACTTCTGCCTTCACGCTGCCAGGAGAATGATGGAAGCATGGAGATGAGGGATGTCCACAAGGACCGCCAACTAAGACAGTAAGTGACCAGGCAGCCTGGTTTGCACGTAGCAGCCTCCGGGACTGTGCAACCCTTTCATTCTCTGTGGTCTTCCTTTTCTTCTCTCATTAGAGAACTGAAGAATGCTGGAAGTGCAATAATGGCTGAGCAATCCCAATTGTAGCCGTCGTGTCAGTGAGGGGAGTGTGTATAGAAGACTTTCTTAGCTTTAATGAATATCCGCCTTCTCTCCCTTTCCCCACAGCACTCCTTATAGAATCCAATGCAACAGGAAGCTAGTGAAATGACATAGTGAAGATCAAATCCATATTACCATTTGGAGAAATAGAAAACCTCCAGAGAGAAAAATAAGGCGGAACACACAAGATGAAAACATGAGGAAATGGTTCAAGGTCACAGTGAGTATCTCGTTGAGGTCTGCATTAGGTAGAATATTCTGGGCCAGGCACGGTGGCTCACACCTGTAATCCCAACACTTTGGGAGGCCGAGGCAGGCAGATCACTTGAGGTTAGAAATTTGAGACGAGCCTGAGCAACATGGTGAAACCCCACGTCTACTAAAAATACACTAACTAGCCGGGCATGGTGGCAGTCACCTGTAAATCCAGCTACTCAGAAGGCTGAGGCAGGAGAATTGCTTGAACCTGGGAGGCGGAGGTTGCTGTGAGCTGGGATCATGCCACTGCACTCCAGCTTGGGCAACAGAGCAAGACTCTGTCTCCAAAAAGAAAGAAAGAGAGAGAGAAAGAAGGAAGGAAGGAAGGAGGGAGGGAGGGAGGGAGGGAAGGAAGGAAGAAAGGGAGGGAGGAAGGAAGGAAGGAAGGAAAGAGAGAGAGAAGGAAGGAAGGAGAAGAAGAAAGAAATGAAAGAAAGACAGAAAGAGAGAGAGAGAATATTCTGGAACCTGATAGAAAGAAGACCACATAAAACACCCTAAGTTGATTATTTGAAAGAGAGCTTCAGAATGGAGAGAAAGGTAGCTTAGGGAATCCATATTTGGCACAAAAATAAGAAATCATGTCAGTGGTCCCTTCTTTAGAAGTCCAAGCTAAGTAGAAAGCTGGAAAAATAAACAGCTGGTTGTTTCTGTTCTCCAAACTTAGTTCCATGTTGTCTCTCCCTTCTCTGCTATTTCTTCTTTTTATGCTTAGATTCCTTATGGGATAAAGTATGACAAGGCATGGCTAATGAATTCAATCCAGAGCAATTGCAGTGTCCCCTTCACTCCGGTTGATGTAAGAGAGGATGGTGAAGCCAGATGAGTGGACACGGGAGACGGAGAGAGACCTGGCTCAGCAGGGGCCATTGGCCTCTGACACTGTTGCTCTTGCCTTCACTCCCTGTAGTTCCACTACATCCGAAATCGGGCATGCTTCTTTGTCCAGGTTGCTAGTGCTGCCTCCGCATTGAAGGATGTCAGTTATAAGATTTATGATGATGAGAACCAAAAGGTGTGTGCCGAGGGCATTCCCTGTACTTAGTCTTTGGGCAGGAGGACAGGCCAGGGGACTGGTCATTGTCTTTGGGATTAGAGGTCCTGGTACTTACCACCCTGCCTTCCTGCAGATATGTATATTTGTCAATCATTTTACTGCGCCCTACTCTGTGAAGAATAAGTTGAAGCCAGGCCAAATGGAGATGCTAAAGGTAATACAGACTCAAGGATCATTGTATGTCCACTTCCTGGACCCACCTCTTCTTCCCCTGGCCCCCTCTTTCCCTGTCACCACCACCACCACCACCATCACCAGAGCCCCAGAGCCTCTGTCTTCATCTCTATCTCTGCAGCTGACCATGAACAAACGGTACAATGTCTCCCAGCAAGCTCTTGATCTCCAGAATCTCCGCTTTGACCCAGGTAAGGCTGACAGCAGCAATTCTAAGACAAGCGGGGGCAGAGAGGTCTGCCTGGGAGGGAGACTTAGGAATGGCAATTTACAGAGGGGTTGGAGCTGGCTCTGGTCCAGCCAGGGCCCTCCCAGCCTTCCGATTCCCTTCTCTTGGCTTCTTCAAGACTTGATGGGCCGTGACATTGATATAATCCTGAATCGAAGAAACTGCATGGCTGCCACCCTGAAGATCATTGAAAGAAATTTCCCTGAGGTGAAGCCTTAGGCTCAGTGCTGGTATTTAGTTAGAGGGGTGGAAGGGATAAGGTGGAGGGCAGATTTGTCTCTGAGGCCCAAGATAGTAGCCGCCACTCTAACTCTTCTTGACCCAAAGCTGTTGTCTTTGAACTTGTGCAACAACAAACTGTACCAGCTGGATGGCCTTTCTGACATTACAGAGAAGGCTCCCAAAGTCAAGACCCTGAATCTCTCCAAAAATAAGGTGAGAAGGGGGAGCCAGATCAACTTTGGGTGGAGGGCAGGACACATCAGGATAATGGCAACAGCCAGGCAGTGGCACCTGTGGATGACTATGAGGGCCGGGGGAATTCAGGGCCCAGGGTCCTGGGTGTCTCTCTTTCCCTGGCCCTCCTTCTCCAGTTTCCTCCCCATCTTTCTTAGCTGGAGTCGGCGTGGGAGTTGGGCAAGGTGAAAGGGCTGAAGCTCGAAGAGCTATGGCTAGAAGGGAACCCGTTGTGCAGCACCTTCTCGGACCAGTCCGCCTATGTAAGGTCAGTGGCAACCCCTGGCACCCTTCCTGGGCACCTTTGCTCCCTGGGTGACTGAGCTGTGTCTGAAGGTGCCCTTCTGCAGGAAGAAGCAGCCTTGGTCCTCTGGGAGGACCACAGACCTCCCTTCCTACTCTCTCTCTCTCTCTCTCTCTCTCCTCTCTCTCTGTCACTCACTCATCTGTGCTTAGAGGTCTCCTTTCCTTCCTCTGACATGGTCCCCTTTTCACCTGCTCTGGGGTGTGTTTCCCGCCTGTCTCCACCAAGCTTCCTCCAGTGTGCCCTCTGTGAGTGTGCTCCAGGAAGTGGGGCTCCCCCACCTCCCCAGGACCAGCAGTATTCAGATGCTGGTGCCCTGGACCGAGAAGAGTCCTTTAGTCCGGGGCTTCATGCTGAGACAGGCCTTCCTGCCTCCATGCTGAGATGGGGCTTCCCTCCCCTGTCCCGAGAGGGGTTCTCCTTCTCTTGCTCCAAAAAGGTCCCCCCACCTGTCCTGGGCTGGCATGGGGGCTTCCCTGCCCCATACTGAGGGCTGGGGCCCTGGGTGGCTGCTGTCATGCCATCTCTTCCTCTGGCCCAATGCCAGGAGCTGGGCCCTCCTTGGGGAGAAACCTGGGTTTCCTGCGTCAAGGGGCCAGAAGCGGGCCACGTTCCTGAGGCACGAGTGGAAGGCAGAGGGCAGAGGAGGTTGAGAAGACAGAAGGACAGGCCTCTCAGGGCACTGCCCCACCTTCCCTCCTTCTCCACCTCACATCGTCCTGCCTGGGCCCTCAGAGGAGCCCTGGGTAGCCCAAGATGGGTAGCATTCCTCGGTCAAGGCGACAGCACAGAGGGGCACAGGAGTCAGGGACCATCAGAAGAGAATGCAGTGGTCTGGAGAGGGGGTCCCCAGACTCTGAACCCCATGCTGAGCTGGGGCCTGACTCTTCACTCCTCCCGGGAGAAGGTCTCCTGTCCCCGTGGCTGCTCTGTTTCCCATGCCCAGCTCAGACTGAGCTCACACAGGTGAGGAAGGCTCCAGCTGCATCCAGTGGGCCCCAGCCCAACAGGCACATGTTTTCCTTTCCTGCCTAGGTCCCCAGGGCCAGCCAGGGAGCAGTGAGGGAAAGGGCTGCAGCAGGGGAGCCCTTTTCTCCTCTTCTCCTCCCTGAACTCCACCTCCACAGTAGAGAGTCTTTCCCTTCCCTTTGCATTGCATCCTGTTTCTCCCTTGTCTCTCCTCTCCTATGTCTCACCCACCCATCCCTCCCCTACCTTCACCCCGTTTCTGTTGTCGTCCCCTCTGCCTTCCGCTTCCTGCCTCCTGAGTCCGGCCTCACTCACCTCCGTGTCCCAGCATCCTGGGCCATCCCTAAGGGCTGACCTGGTCTTGGCCAGGGCCTGGTCAGGCAGGTTGATGGACAGCCAGTGAGGTGGCAGAGCCCTGGGCTCCCACCCCATTTCCTGCTCCCTGCAGAGCCTTCCATGGTGACTTGGGCAAAGGGGAAGGAGGGAGAGGAAGAAAGCCCTGGAGCCTGGGCTCCCAATGCTGCTTCTTGTGGCACTGGAGAAAAGGGAGTCAGGACAGTCTAGATGGAAGCTAACCAGGAGGAAGGAGAGGGAGGAGTGTGAGAGGGAGTGGGAGAGAGACTGTGCAACCCTGAACTGTCAGTCACTTCATTCAATTTTTGGTTTTGGACAGTGCCATCCGGGATTGTTTCCCCAAGTTGTTACGCCTGGTAAGTATGTATAATACCGTCATCATTGTCTCCTCTTACTCAAGAAAAGGACCTCCACGCATGCCCTCAAGTCCTTTGGGTCTTGCCTAGATTACATGCTTGTATCAGACCCTCATCCATTTTACAGGCATGGATTCCTGAAAAAGACAAGAATATTCTCCCTGGAAAATGTGTCCCCCTGCCGCCACCCCCCCCCCCACACACACACATTTGCATGTGATAGTAGAGATGTCCAGCACCCCATGAGAAAGCCACCCACTGGAATTTCCAGGGCCATTTCCTACCTAGCCTCTGATGCTTGTCTCCCTGGGCATGTTCATCTTATCTATCATCCAGCTCCACCTCCTTGGTCTCCACTGCTGACTTCCTCTTTCCTTCTCCAGGACGGCCGAGAGTTATCCGCACCAGTGATTGTTGACATTGACAGCTCTGAGACAATGAAACCCTGCAAGGTGAGGAAGAAGGACCAAGCAAGATTTGGGTTGCTGTAAGGGAGGCTTTGTCCACCGCATAGATCCAAATTGTCTTTTGATTTCAGGAAAACTTTACTGGATCTGAGACCCTAAAGCATTTAGTCCTGCAATTCCTGCAGCAGTGAGTATCCCTGGGACCATGAGGAAGGGGAGGGCTGAGACAGGCTGGGCCACCCGTGCAGCCTGGGAGTTTTCAAGTCTCATCTGGGGCCCAGGCCACAGAGATAGCCTATCCTCACTGCTTCCCCACAGGTATTACTCGATCTATGACTCTGGAGATCGACAGGGTCTCCTCAGTGCTTACCACGATGAGGCCTGCTTCTCCTTGGCTATTCCCTTCGACCCCAAGGACTCAGCCCCGTGAGTATCACGGCTCAGACCCTGCGCTGGGGCTGTGTGTCTCCCCAGCAGACACAGGCCAACTCCTGGAAATGCCCACACTGGCCGGACCACCCACTCCTGCTCCTCTTTTTCTCCTAGGAGCAACTTGTGCAAGTACTTCAAGGATAGCAGGAATATAAAAATTCTCAAAGACCCCTGTAAGTGTGTGACGGAGAAGATTGGGCAGGGTAAAGGAGTGTGACAGGAACAATCACAGGGGCCAAGGACCAGGATATGGCAGCTCCCCCCACCCCGCACCTTCCTTGCTTCTCTTCTTCTCTATAGACCTGCAGAGGAAGCTGCTAAAGCACACAAAATGTCCACGAAATGTGGACTCCCTCAGTGCATTGCCTGAAACTCAGCATGACTTCAGCTCCATCCTGGTGGACATGTGGTGCCAGACCGTGAACACCTGCTTCCTCCCTCGGGCAGGCCCAGAGAGCCAGAGGTGGGTAGGAGGTTAAGGGGGATCCTGAGCACCTGAGCGCTTCCTTTTCAGGAAAGGATGCTGTGCTTTTCTGTCAACGGAGTGTTCAAGGAAGGTGAGTGACTGCAGAGTCCCCTCCCCAGATCCCCCACTGCTCCCTCCCACTGGCTGGGCTCCTTCCCAGAATTCTCCCAGCTTCTCTGATTTCATTCCATCCCTTCCTCTTCTTCCCTCTGTGTTTTCCCACCCCCACTTTGCCCACAAACCACCCTGATCTGACCTAGGTCCATGCCTGTCTGCCCTGCACAGCTCAGGTGTGCATTAAGGACACAGACTGTGGAGTTTGACAGCTCTCATCCCAGGTCCTTACTCTGTGAACTTGTGCTGGTTACTTAACCTTTCTGTTTCCTCATTTGCAAAATGGGGCTAATAATAACCCATTTCTTGGGCTACTGTGAAATAGGAATCAAGTGAACCTGTGGTTTTCACAGGGCCCCATGTATGATAGGGGCCCTATCACTGGGAGCTGATTGTTCCTGTTGTTGCCTTCCCCATTCCTGCCACATCTGCCTGACTCCAAATGAACAATTGTCCTGGTCTGTCCCCCCTTCTGTGTGAGTGTCAAGCAAGATTCTGACTGGGGATCACTGTGTGAGCATGTAAAGCCTGTGTAACTCTCAGGTGGTGGTGTTTGTTGTCTCTGAAGTGGAAGGATGGTCTCAGGGTTCTGATCTTGCCTTCATGTGGACCTTCATCACTACCTCTGGCCGCAATTCCAGGTTAGTGCTATGTTGTGGGTGGGAGCACGCACCCCAGCTTGGGGTCAGTGTTGTGGGAATGTGTTGGGTGCAGTCCTCAGGGTGTTCTCAATATTGTGGAAGGCCAACAGGTAGATCCAAGGAACAGTCCAGCCTAATATTTAAGAGTGTGGGCCCTGGAGTTGGAATACAGTTTTTATTCCTCACCCCAACACTCACAAACTATGTGACCTTGATCAACTTATTCGACCTCTCTGAGATTCAGTGCCTTTCTCTGAAAATTAGAATAAGAGTATCCACTTCCTTGCGCTGTTGTACAGGGTAAACGTGCTGGGGTTCTAAAAATCTAGTGAAGCTGGTAGACAATCTCTCCAAAGGCAGACTCTGTAGGAGGGTTAGAAGGTACCAGCCAAAATATCTGGGAGGCAGGCACAGTAGGGATATGGAAGCAATTTGGTTGTTGAGCGGCAGTAGTGGTTAAGAAGGATCCTGTTGTTGAGAGTGTGGAATTGTCTACCTGTCCAGTTTGAGGGTGCATTGTTCTTTCCTCCAGTCTGTGCATCGTGAATGATAAGCTGTTTCTGAGGGATGCCAGCCCCCAAGAGACTCAGAGTGCCTTCTCCATCCCAGTGTCCACACTCTCCTCCAGCTGTGAGCCCTCCCTCTCCTAGGAGCACAGGAAATGGTGCAGGCTTTCTCTGCCCAGTCTGGGATGAAACTAGAGTGGTCTCAGAAGTGAGTACTAGGAGTACATGGGGATGGGGGAAGTTGGGACATCAGAAGAGTGAGTAATGGAAACTCACATGCAATTTGGAAAAATAACTATCTGTTATTGTGGGAAGTCAGGGACCCCGAATGGAGGGACCAGCTGGAGCCACGGCAGAGGAACATAAATTGTGAAGATTTCATGGACATTTATCAGTTCCCAAATAATACTTTTATAATTTCTTATGCCTGTCTTTACTTTAATCTCTTAATCCTGTTATCTTCGTAAGCTGAGGATGTATGTCACTTCAGGACCACTGTGATAATTGTGTTAACTGTACAAATTGATTGTAAAACATGTGTATTTGAACAATATGAAATCAGTGCACCTTGAAAAAGAACAGAATAACAGCGATTTTTAGGGAACAAGGGAAGACAACCGTAAGGTCTGACTGCCTGCGGGGTCAGGCAGAATAGAGCCATATTTTTCTTCTTGCAGAGAGCCTATAAATGGATGTGCAAGTAGGGAAGATATTAATACCCTGAGGAAGGAATGCATTCCTAGGGGGAGGTCTATAAATGGCTGCTCTGGGAATGTCTGTCTTATGCAGTTGAGATAAGGACTGAAATACGCCCTGGTCTCCTGCAGTACCTTCAGGCTCACTAGGGTGGGGAAAAACTCTGCCCTGGTAAATTTGTGGTCAGACCAGTTCTCTGCTCTCAAACTCTGTTTTCTGTTGTTTAAGATGTTTATCAAGACAATATGTGCACTGCTGAGCATAGACCCTTATCAGTAGTTCTGCTTTTTCCCTTTGTCTTTTTCCCTCAGAAGAATGTGATCTTTGTTAGACCCTTATTAGTAGTTCTGCTTTTTGCCCTTTGAAGCATGTGATCTTTTTACCTACTCCCTGTCCTTACACCCCATCCCCTTTTGAAACCCTTAATAAAAACTTGCTGGTCTGAGACTCAGGCGGGCATCATGGTCCTACTGATATGTGATGTCACCCCCGGTGGCCCAGCTGTAAAATTCCTCTCTTTATACTGTCTCTCTTTATTTCTCAGCTGGCCAACACTTATGGAAAATAGAAAGAACCTACATTGAAATATTGGGGGTGGGTTCCCCCAGTAATCTGGATGTTTTGCTTCCAAAAAAAGTGGGCCCATCAAAAAGGTATCATACTTTTATACTGATATATTGTAGATAATTTTTATATGGTCATGTAAATGGCTCAAATGACATTGCCTTCCATATGTAAAATCTGAAAGAACCCACCACAAGAAACTACTAATAAACCAATTGAGCAAGGTTGCAAGATATAATGCACAAAAATCACTTGTACTTCTATGTAGTTGCAATGGACAATACAAAAAAATGAAATTAAGAAAACAAGTCCATTTACAGTAGCATCAAAAAAAGTAAAATATGTAGAAACAAATTTAAGGGAATAAATGCAAATATTATACTCTGAAATCTTCAAAACATTGCTGAAAAAAATTAAAGAAGACCTAAATAAATGGAAAGACATCCCTTGTTCACAGATTGGAAGACTTAGTATCAATAAGATGGCAATATCACCCAGAACAATCTACAGATTCATTGCAGTCCCTGACAGAATCCCAACTGGCTTCTTTGCAGAAATTGACAAGATAATTTCAAAATTCATGTGGAAATACAGTGGACCCCAAACAATCAAAACCATCTTGAAAGAGAAGAACAATGTTAGAAGACTAACACTTCCTGATTTCAAAACTTGCTACAAAACTACATTAATCAAGACTGCGTGGTACCGATATAGGAAGAGACGTGGGCATCAATGGAACAGAGTTCAGAATTCACAGATAATCTCACACATTTATATCCAGTTGACTATCATTCTGGGTGCTGAAAAAAAATCCAATAGAAAAAAGTAGTCTTTTTAACAAATGATGCTGTAACAATTGGATATCAACTTGTAAAACAATGAATGTTGACACCTGCCTCACATGATGTGCAAACACTGACTGAAAAATGGGTCAAGGATCTAAAAGTAAGAGCTAGAACTGTAAAACTCTATAGGTGTACATCTTCATGACCTTGAATTAGGCCACCATTTCTTACATATGAAATGAAAAGCACAAGCAACCAAAGGAAAAATAGGTAAATCAGACTTCGTCTAAATTAAAAGCTTTTGTGCATCAACAGATACTATCAAGAAAGTTGAAAACTGATGAAACAAGAGAAAATGTTTGCAAATTACATTGCTGACAAGAAGAACCCTTACAAATCAACAATAAACAGACAAACCACCCAATTAGAAAATGGGGAAAGGATTTGAATAGACTTTTCTCCAAAGAAGATATACAAATGACCAACAAGCACATGAAAAATTTCTCAACATCATTAGTCATTATGGAAATGCAAATCGAAACCGAAATGAGTCGCCACTTCACACCCACTAGGATGGCTTTAGTCAATAAAAAGAAACATTACAAATGTCAGTGAGAATACAAAGAAATTGGAAATCTTATGGATTGCAACTGGGAACATAAAATGGAGCAGTCGCTGAGGAAAAGATTTTGGCAATTCCTCAAAATCTTAAACATGCAGTTACCACATGACCCAGTAATCCCACTCCTAAGTGTACATCAATGGAAATGAAAATATATGCCTATTCAACAACTTGCACATGAATTTCCATAATGGTGTTATTCGAAATAGCCAAAAAATGGAAACACATCAAGTGACCTTTAACTGATGAATGGATAGATTAATGTGGTACATCCATATGGTGGAATATTATTGGAATATTATTCATAAAGAAGAATGTAGTTGTGATATATGCCATGACATGGATGAAACTTGAAAACATTATATGCTAAGTGAGAGCAGCCAGTCACAAAAAGCCACATAATTATATGATTCCATTCATATGAATTGTTCAGAATAGCCAGATCCATAGAGACTGAAAGCAGAGTAGTGGTTGCCAAGATCTGGGGAAGAGGGAGAACAGGGAGTGATCTCTAACAGCTAAGGAGTTTCTTTTTGAGGCGATAAAAATAGTTTGGAATTAGATAGTTGTGGTGGTTGCACAATCTTGTGAATAGACTTAAAAAGCACTGAATTGTACACCTTAAAATGGTGACTGCTACAGTATGTACATTATATCTCAATAAAAAAGAAACGTATTATTGAATTTCCACTTGTTATTTCTTGAACATCTTTTTTACCAATATGGATTAAGCTCCCTTCTTCATTTGAATAACCCTATGTTTCTGATTTGAATTCTAGTGGGAATGAATGTCAGGGATAGGTGTTTTCATTTTCCCTAGGCCTTTTTTCATCCTTACAATAGTGCTCATATTGGTACATGTGTCCCAGCAAACAGGTAGCATAGACTAAGTGTGGCATTGCATAGTCAGCGTGTCTGTACTGGGGTAGTAATGGAGAGCACCTATTCTCCCACCCCAAGTGCCTTCAGGACAATAAGTGGAACTACATCAGAGCTGGTCAGGTCTTCACTATGCTCCAGGTGAGGTCTGGGAATCAAGGGGGTAAAAGACAGCTGTCTCTGGGCCTTCAGGAGGGCCAAGAAGATGGAGGCCGGGTAGTGTGGGGATGGAACCCAGGGCACCTGGCTCTACTAACATCCCAACTCCTTTTCTTTACTTCCTTTAGACTGAGGGCAAGATCCCAGTGGAGGCCTTCAAGCAAATCCCCTAAAAGGAGCCCTTTGATGTCATCTTTGTCTTCCTTCTCATCCTCTTTGTTTCCTCTTTTCACCAGCCTAAGGCCACTCTAAGGACTGGGGTTGGAGGCCTGGCTGACCAAGAAGCCAAAGTTAACTTGCAGGCCACAGGACATAGCCACCTGAAGAGCCAGTTGTTCTGTGTATTTGCCCCACTCATGATCACCGTTTATTTTCATAATAAACAGTGATGTTACATGTTGTATGTTGTGTGCCCTGGATTGCTCTTCCCCTGCCCCAACCATGAGCCAGTGGGGCCAGGACAGAAAAGCCCTGCATCCCTGTTTATCGCTGGCTGGGCTTAGCAGATACAACGATCTGGCTTCCCTTCATAGGTAATTTTGTCAATAAATCCTGATGAGAAAGGACACATGCCCCTTCCAGATATTGGCCTTGAGAGACAATGGAACTCTGTCATATGCTCGACCTGGAGGCCCACAGAAGCAGGCATGTTACCTGGCACACCAGGGGCTTCCATCCACTATCCCAACCCCTCCCTTTCCTGAAGGTGCACTTTTCGAGGAGTCTCAGGTTAGCACCTGCAGTGGGAGGGAGACTCAGCCTGTCTGCCCAGGGAACTCTTCAGAGAGCTGGCACCAGGTACTCCACATCCATGTTCTTGAAGGGGCTCAGCCATTTATTTTCATTTCTAAACAAACAGCAGTAGCACAGAATCTCACATTATGATCAGTTCTCAATGACCAGCATTTAGCAATTCCAAATTGCAGGCAAGAGTTGAACAGGACATTTGCACAATTTATTGTCCACATTTCTGTGATGCTTGCATGTTAGACAACCAGCAGGCATCCTTTTCGAAATTAAAATAATAGCAGTATGACATTTTCAAGTCATAATCCTATAAATGATGACATAGAAGAGGTACCACCAGTTTACAAATTATGCCTCCACTTTCGTTTGGCATACGTTATTTCCTACCACTTGCCACCTTCCTACCACTTGCCACCTTCCTACCACTTGCCACTTTTCAGTTCTTTATGTACATGTACATTAAGGAGCCATATGTTGGAGTGTGAATTTCTTAAAACTAGGAACTAAGGGGATAGTTGCAATTACATAAAGAATAATGCCAACCTTGTTCTTCCCTGTAGTGCCTCAATAGTCAAAGACAAGCTCCTGTACCTCTCTAAGCCTTGGTCCTCTCACCCAGGGAGCAGAGACCACACTGTGTGCTTCTCAGCCTCAACGCGTAGCCTACGGATGGCCTCACATGTTACTTATCAACCACAGTGCCTGTTCAGCTCAGGCTCTTGGAGCTGCCAGGACTCCTTTGTGGGTAGGAACCATGGAACCCAACACATGTCCCCTCTACTTCCTCTCTGTACATCATCAGGTTTCCACAGCCTGGACCTTCTTCCCTAGCCAGCTCGGATGCCATGGTCTTCCAGTCACTCATCCTCTTGCCAATTCCCACGATTTCCTGTGGTCCTATGTTCCCAGCACATGCTAATTCTAAACACCTGAACTCACTCTTTCTTTCATCTCTCGAGCTCTCTAGCTCTACACACACACACACACACACACGTCTCTCTGCAAATGGTCCATTAGGACACAATCTTGGAAGTCTAAATGGTGAGGCAAAGTGTATGCTTCCCAAGATTATTTCTGAAGTTGGAGGGAGGAGATATGAGTACTCACATACATTGTTTCCAAGCATGTAAATTGACATAGCCATTTTTTAGAATCATTGAGAACAATTCAGTCATAAATGATTGAATAAATCTATATGTGCACATAAATATATATATATGCACACATTTTTATATAAAAGAAATAATGCAGATACAGTTTTATATCCATTTCATTTTAGTTAACAAAGTCATTAACATAAAGCTCTTCATGGCATCATGCTATAATTTTATGTAGATCTGCAGTGATGACTTTCGTTTATTCTTGACATTGTTCATTTATGTGTTAATAGCGTGGAGCATGGAGTGGAAAGTTTGATTAGGACAGAAAGCAGCAAATGGCAGTCACAGCCAGGAGAGTCCAGCCACAGCTTCTCTGTTCATTTCCTTGGGCCTTGGCACACTCTCCTTAGGGACAGGGTGGCAGGGAGCCTGGGGCTATGGAATCCAAAGGGCTCATCCCTGAGAATCGGCATTATTTCCCATATGTCACTTGCTTTCCTGCCCATTGCAAATGATGGCATCAAGTTTATGGACACCTCCAACAGGGTGTACTTTTTTTAGAGTTGGGGTCTCATTATGTTGCCCAGGCTGAACTCAAACTCCTGGGTGCAAACTCCTAGGCTCAAGCAGTCCTTCAGCATCAGCCTCCCAAGTAGCTGAGATTACAGTCACCCAGCAAAGTTGCACTTCTTACAAGGGTTGCTGGTGTGGGTGGGTGGTGGATCCCTCCCTGTCCTCATTGGAGCCTAGGAACCTCAGTGTGGAAGGAGTCCAGAAGCAACTGCAGGAACTCCAGGGTGAGTGGCCTCAAAGGGGCCCTTTTCTATCCCTCATCTCCAACTAACTTTTATGCCTTCCTTCAGAATATCTCTGGCACCTGTGTGTTACTCTGCACTCCTAATAGTTCATCCCGGAACTTGCCTCCAACTGATCCCCTTACCCCTGGGGTTCCTGCCTATATCTCCTGCCCTCAGCCTTAGTGCATAGCTGCTGCTGATCTTTGCAAATATGGATTCCATTCATCCTAGTTATCTGCTCATGAGTCTTTAATGGCATCATTCCTTTAATGATCTCAGAATTCCCCTCTATGCGGGACTCCTTATGATCCCACCCTCCTGTCACCCCTGTGCTGGAGAAAGCCAGTGGTTGGATGTGAACCCTTCTCCCCTTCAATGGCCACATCCAAGAGCAGAAACCTCAAACCTAGGTCATGCAAGGTTAGACACTGTCCCTCACCCCCACCAAAATAAAATAAAGTGGGGAGAAATGGCGTCTGGGTGTTCTTAGCACTCTAACCTGCATCAAAGAAAGGTGATGATGTAATGACGGGAGGGCACAGTTTGTGGGAGCTTGGGGATGTGATTTTCTGTAGCATGGCCTCAAAATCTGCATTTGTAACAGGATCCCAGGTATGATGGTTAATTTTATATGCCAACTTAGGCCTACTTAGGTAGTTCACATACTTATCCATGTACCCAGATATTTGGTCCAACATTATTCCAAATGTTTCTGTGAAGGTATTTTTAGATTAGATTACCATTTAGATCTGTAGACTTTGAATAAAGCAGATTACCCTATAGAACGTCAGTTGACCTTATCCAATCAGTTGAAGGCCTTCAGGAATAAAAAGATTTACCTCCCTTGAGGAAGAGGGAATTCCACCAGCAAACTGCCTTCAGATGTGAACTGCAGCTCTTCATTGGGTCTCCAGCCTGCCAGCCTTCTCTGCAGGCTTTCCAGGCTCCACATTCATGGCAGCTAATTTCTTTAAAAGTACACACACACACACACACACACACACACACACACACCCATTTCTTGGTAGATCCCTAATATACCAGGTAATGCTGAAGCTACTATTTCATGGATCACACTTTGAGTAGCAAGAAACTAGAGATTGTCTGGCATGTCCGTACATGGCCTCATCTGTAATCGTGGTAACTTCAGCATTGTTTGTGAGAGCAAAACTATAGGAAAAACAAAAATGTCCAGTACCATTAGTCCAAAAAATACACTGTTGTTCATTCTTACAGTAGAATATTCTATAGTCATGAAAATAAATGCCCTAGACCTATAAGAATCAGACCATATATTCATATATATGTGGAAATATATATCATGATCATATGGAAAATAAAGACACCTACAGTATGAAAATATATGCATATAACATATATATAATACTTTAAGAATGCTTTTATTCATGATAAAATTATGAAGCAATTTATGGAGAATATAAACACCACACTCTGGTTATGAGTTACATCTGAGGAATAGAGGAAGGACAAGTGAAATGAGGGGATGGGCTCAAACATTTGTCAAGTTTATTGCTTAACCTGGGTGGTGGATACACAAGTGTTCACTTCATAGCTCTCTATAACATTTTGTATATTTGATATGTTGGATAAGTAACACAAATTTTAGAAGCTGAAGGTTTATTATATCATAAACATATACTCATTTTACCAATGACTCAAATGATTAAAATACAGTTAACTGTAGAGATGAAAATATCAATAACCAGGAAAAAACTGTTAAAATATTCCTGCATTTCTTTCCCTTATTTTTTTTTTTGCTTGCAAACATGCAAATACATTGCATGTATATTGCATTGGCATTTCATAGAGCTTTGATAGATACACAGTTTTGTGCTTTATTGTTTTGTTGATGTTTTAATTAATATTAAATGATTTGCCATGGGAAAAGTATTGAGCTTTGATTTTTATTGAACCATCTATAGATGCACCTGTCTCATTTCTTTTTATTATTATGTATTTATTCATTTATTTATTATTATATTTTAAGTTCTAGGGTACATGTGCACAACATGCATGTTTGTTACATATGTATGCATGTGCCATGTTGGTCATTAACTCGTCATTTACATTAGGTATATCTCCTAATGCTATCCCTCCCCTCTGTCCCCACGACAGGTCCCAGTGTGTGATGTTCCCCATCCTATGTCCAAGTGTTCTCATTGTTCAATTCCCACCTATGAGTGAGAACATGCGGTGTTTGGTTTTCTGTCCTTGCAATAGTTTGCTCAGAATGATGGTTTCCAGCTTCATCCATGTCCCTACGAAGGACATAAACTCATCCTTTTTTATGGCTGCATAATATTTCATGGTGTATATGTGCCACATTTTCTTAATCCAGTCTACCATTGATGGACATTTGGGTTGGTTCCAAGTCTTTGCTATTGTGAATAGTGTCACAATAAACATATGTGTGCATGTGTCTTTATAGCAGCATGATTTATAATCCTTTGGGTATATACCCAGTAATGGGATGGCTGGGTCAAGAGGCATTTTTAGTTCTAGATCGCCGAGGAATCGCCACACTGTCTTCCACAATGGTTGAACTAGTTTACAGTCCCACCAACAGTGTAAAAGTATTCCTATTTCTCCACATCCTCTCCAGCACCTGTTGTTTCCTGACTTTTTAATGATCACCATTCTAACTGGTGTGAGATGGTATCTCATTGTGGTTTTGATTTGCATTTCTCTGATGGCCAGTGATGATTAGCATCTTTTCATGTGTCTGTTGGCTGCATAAATGTCTTCTTCTGAGAAGTGTCTGTTCATATCCTTCACTCACTTTTTGATGGGGTGGTTTGATTTTTTCTTGTAAATTTGTTTAAGTTCTTTGTAGATTCTGGATATTAGCCCTTTGTCAGATGAGTAGATTGTAAAAATTTTCTCCCATTCTGTAGGTTGCCTGTTCACTCTGATGGTAGTTTCTTTTGCTGTGCAGAAGCTCTTTAGTTTGATTAGATCCCATTTGTCAATTTTGGCTTTTGTTGCCATTGCTTTTGGTGTTTTAGACATGAAGTCCTTGCCCATGCCTATGTCCTGAACGGTATTGCCTAGGTTTTCTTCTAGGGTTTTTATGGTTTTAGGTCTAACATTTAAGTCTTCAATCCATCTTGAATTAATTTTTGTATAAGGTGTAAGGAAGGGATCCACTTTCAGCTTTCTACATATGGCTAGCCAGTTTTCCCAGCACCATTTATTAAATAGGGAATCCTTTCCCCATTTCTTGTTTTTGTCAGGTTTGTCAAACATCAGATGGTTGTAGATGTGTAGTATTATTTCTGAGGGCTCTGTTCTGTTCCATTGGTCTATATCTCTGTTTTGGTACCAGTACCATGCTGTTTTGGTTACTGTAGCCTTGTAGTATAGTTTGAAGTCAGGTAGCATGATGCCTCCAGCTTTGTTCTTTTGGCTTAGGATTGTCTTGGCAATGCGGGCTCTTTTTTGGTTCCATATGAACTAAAAAGTAGGTTTTTTTTCAATTCTGTGAAGAAAGTCATTGGTAGCTTGATGGGGATGACATTGAATTTATAAATTACCTTGGGCAGTATGGCCATTTTCAGGATATTGATTCTTCCTATCGATGAGCATGGAATGTTCTTCCATTTGTTTGTGTCCTTTCATATATATATATATATATATATATATATATATATATATATATATACTTTAAGTTCCAGGGTACATGTGCACAACGTTTTTTATTTCATTGAGCAGTGGTTTGTAGTTCTCCTTGAAGAAGTCCTTCACATCCCTTGTAAGTTGGATTCCTAGGTATTTTATTCTCTTTGAAGCAATTGTGAATGGGAGTTCACTCATGATTTGACTCTGTTTGTCTGTTATTGGTGTATAGGAATGCTTGTGAATTTTGCACATTGATTTTGTGTCCTAACACTTTGCTGAAGTTGCTTATCAGCTTAAGGAGATTTTGGGCTGAGACGATGGGGTTTTCTAAATATACAATCATGTCATCTGCAAACAGCGCCTGTCTCATTTCTTGAACCATGCATCTGAATGCACGGATTGGAAATGCCAAATCTGTTTTATACTAAATAATGTTATATATCTGAGACTGCTCCTGAGCTTTTTATAGTCTTCCTTTAAACTATATGTCAACCAGTTTGTTCCCAACAAAGATGAAGGTGCAGCACTACAGAACAATTACATTGCCTGGCAATGCAAACCCCATTCACACGACTCTCTTTTAGATTGTTGGGAGGAGTAACAATAAATATAATGAATGATGCAAATGTATATTCAGCACTAGAAGATGCTGTGCATTTGATATGGTTTGTCTCCGTGTCCCCAACCAAATCTCATGTTAAATTATAATCCCCACATGTTAGGGGAGAGGACTCATGGGAGGTTATTGGATTAAGGTAGCAGATTTCCCCCTTGCTCTTCTCGTGATAGTGAGTAACTTCTCATAATATCTAATGGTTTGAAAGTGTGGCACTTTCCCCTTCTTTCTCTCCCTCCTTCTCTCTCTCTCTCTCTCCCTCTCTCCCTCCTGCCATCATGTAAGATGTGCCTTGCTTCCCCTTTGCCTTCTGCCATGATTGTAAGTTTCCTGAGGCCTCCCTAGCCATGTGTCCTGTACAGCCTACAGAACTGTGAGTCCATTAAACTTCTTTTCTTCATAAATTGCCCAGTCTCAGGTAGTTCTTTACAGCAGTGTGAAAACGGACTAATATAGCATTGCCCTGAGTGCTTTCAATGCAGTGATTCATTTAATCTTCATCTCAAATTTAAGGGGCAAGTATCATCCCAATTCCTATATAGCACACGAATAAAGGTGAAATTCAGATAAAATAAATTGCTTATTCAGATTAACCGTCTCTCAACTAAAGAGCAAATCCACATGTATCTCACTCCACAAACCCCATGCCCACAACCACTGTTTCTGTATTGAGTCTTCTCTGTTAGAGCTGAGGCCAGCACAGGAGGAGGGACTCACCCAAGGTCCTCTGGTTTAGCATGGGTGCCAATATTACTTTATTCTCATTTATGCTCTATTTTAAAGACTTGGTGGGAAATGCACCACTGGTATCAAACTAGAAGGGAAATAAGATGATTGGAAATCACTTGAAATAAAAGCAAATTATTTTCTTGTCTTTCTTAAAATTTCTTACTCTTCCCAAGACACAGAAATGACACCAAAAATTCATACATTAGGTGAATATCTGTATATTTCTCTTTTCTGCCCATATTTCCAGATGTTCTCTAAGATAAATATTATATGCAGTTTATTTAAAAGACATCTCTCTTATGGGAGGAAGTGAGCTGGGCAGTAGTAGTGTTTTTCCAAGTCTTACAATGTGCCAGACATTGCTGTACTTTTTCTTTTTTCCCACCAGAGCTTTCTGAGGAAGGTAACATTATTCCCATTTTACAGAGATCAAGGATAGACCCACAGAACACTATACTTTTTCAGGGTCACACATCAAGTCAGGAGCAGGAATGGGCTTCTCTTTCTTTCCCTCCCGATACACCCATTAGCCTCCGTTTTAGATGATAAGCTTCCAAAGCTTAAGGAGTGATTGTTTTAAGCTGTCCTAGAATTCTGTCCCCATGGATACTCCCTCAGCATGATATTCAGTATAGGAATAAAAACCTTGTGCCAGGAAACCTGGGTGTAGAAGCCACATGGTTGAGCTGGTCCCTGAGGTGTTAAGCAAGGCTTATGTGAAAACAGAGTTGTTGCTCTCTCTGGAAAGTGGCCTGCAAAAAGGTTGTTGACATTTACATAAAGACTTTAATCAATAGATACTTTATCTAATTTAATTCTTACAGCTATTCAAGTTGATATTATTACAGATATTCTTGTTGTGTTGTTTAGGATTTCTCTTTAACAATGAGCATTACTGCTCCTCTCTCTCTTTCTCTGTGTGTGTGTGTGTGTGTGTGTGTGTGTGTGTGTGTGTGTCTGTCTGTCTGTGTGTCTCTCCACACAATGTTTCAGTTAACGATGGACCACATATATGATGGTGGTTCTATCAGATTATAATAGAGCTGCCCTATACAGGTGACTACTTTTTATCTTTTATATGATAATTTTATTGTACCTGTTTTATGTTTAGATACACAAATACTTACCATTGTGTTACCATTGCTTAAAGTATTCAGTACAGCAGCATGCTGTACAGGTTTGTAGCCTAAGAGGAATAGGCTATAGCATATAGCCTAGGTGTTTAGTAGGCTATACCATCTAGTTTTGTGTAAGTACACTCTGTGATGTTCATACTGTTACAGGATCTTTGGGGTGTTGCTTTTCTGGCCGGAAACCTCTGTGACTGGTGGCACCCTTGCCTAAGTTTTGCTTGGGCCTGCTGCACTCATTCTGCTCACTTGGTCTGGCAGGCTGTGCTCAGCTCACACTACTGGCCTGCATCCCATATCTGGCAAGGGAGACTGCTCAGAGCAACAAGGGGTATGTGAGCAAGTGTGGGGTCTGGCCACTGTGCAGTCAGACATGCTGGCTGCTGCAGTGGAGTGGGCAACTCTGGGTGCCAGCACTGGTGCTGGCTCTCCATGAGGCTGCAGCTGGACCAGGCACACCACAGGCAGCTTCCACAACTGGCACCAGGGAACACAGTGGCACCCAGAAGCTTGGAGACACCAGGAACTACAGGGCCCTGAAGAGGGAGTCACAGCCCTGGCTTGGGGAGCTCCCAGGTCTGGGGTCCCCAAAGGGTCACAGTTCTTCTTTCCTTCTTTTGGCCCACAACATGGCAAACAAGGGGCATAATATGGTTTGGCTGTGTCCCCACCCAAATCTCATTTTCAATACCCATGTGTTGTGGGAGGGATGCAGTGGGGTGTAATTGAATCATGGGGGCAAGTCTTTTCCCAGCTGTTCTCGTGATAGTGAATAAGTTTCATGAGATCTGATGGTTTTAAAAATGAGAGTTTTAATGGGGAGGGGCCAAGATGTCCGAATAGGAACAGCTCCACTCTGGAGCTCCCAGCGAGACCAACACAGAAGGTGGGTAATTTCTGCATTTCCAACTGAGACACCCAGTTCATCTCATTGGGACTTGTTAGGCAGTGGGTCCAACCCATGGAGGGTGAGCGAAAGTAGGGTGGGGTGTCGCTTCATCTGGGAAGTGCAAGGAGCAGGGGACCTCCCTCCCCCAGCCAAGGGAAGCAGTGAGGGACTGTGCTACCTGACCGGGTTATCACACTTTTCCCACAGTTTTTGCAATCTGCAGATCAAGAGATTCCCTGGTGTGCCTACACCACCAGGGCCCTGGGTTTCAAACACAAAACTGGGAGGCTATTTGGGCAGACACTGAGCTAGCTGCAGGAGTATTTTTTCGTACCCCAGTGGCACCTGGAACCCCAGTGAGACAGAACCTTTCACTGCCCTGGAAAGGGGGCTGAAGCCAGGAGCCAAGTGGTCTCACTCAGCGGGTCCCACTCCCACAGAGCCCAGCAAACTAAGAACCACTGGCTAGAAGCTCTTACTGCCAGCACATCAGTCTGAAGTCGACCTGGAATGACTGAGCTTGGTGGGGGAAGGGGCGTCCACCATTACCGAGGCTTCAGTAGGCAGTTTTCCCCTGACAGTTCTAAGGAGGCTAGGAGGTCTGGGCCAGGAGCAGCAAAGCGGCTGTGGCCAGACTGCTTCTCTAGATTCCTCCTCAATGGGCAGGGCATCTCTGAAGGAAAGGTAACAGCCCCAGTCAGGGGCTTACAGACAAAACTCCCATCTCTCTGGGACAGAGCACCTGGGGGAAGGGGCAGCTGTGGGCGCAGCTTCAGTGGATTTAATTGTTCCTGCCTGCCGGCTCTGAAGAGAGCAGCTGATCCTGACAAGAGGGATTCTCCCAGCACAGTGCAACATCTCTGCTAAGGGACAGAGTACCTCCTCAAGTGGGTCCCTGAACCTCGCGCCTCCTGACTGGGAGAAACCTCCCAACAGTGGTCGACAGACACCTCATACAGGAAAGCTCCAGCTGGCATCAGGCCAGTGTCACTCTTGGATGAAGTTTCCAGAGAAAGGAGCAGGCAGCAATCTTCGCTGTTCTGCAGCCTCCACTGGTGACACCAAGGCCAACAGGGTCTGGAGTGAACCTCCAGCAAACTGCAGCAGGCCTGCAGAAGAGGGGCCTGACTGTTAGAAGAAAAACTAACAGAAAGCAACAACATCAACATAAAGGACCCGCCCACAAAAACCCCACCCAAAGATCATCAACCTTAAAGATCAGAGGCAGACAAATCCATGAAGATAAGGAAAAACCAAGGCAAAAATGCTGAAAATTCAAAAAACCAGAATCCCTCTTCTCCTCCAAATGATTACAACTCCTCTCCAGCAAGGGCACAAAACTGGATGGAGAATGAGATTGACGAATTGACAGAAGTAGGCTTCAGAAGGTGGGTAATAACAAACTCTTCTGAGCTAAAGGAGTACGTTCTAACCCAATGAAAGGAAGCTAAGAAACTTGAGAAAATGTTACAGGAACTGCTACTAGAATAACAAGTTTGAAGAGGAACATAAATGACCTGATGGAGCTGAAAAACACATCACAAGAACTTCATAAAGCATACACTGAGTATCAATAGCTGGATCAATCAAGCAGAAGAAGGATATCACAGATTGAAGAATGAACAAAGCATCCAAGAAATATGGGACTATGTGAAAAGACCAAACATGATAGATTGGGGTCCCTGAAAGTGATGGGGAGAATGGAACCACCTTGGAAAACACACTTCAGGATATTATCCAGGAGAACTTCCCCAACCTAGCAAGATAGACCAACATTCAAATTCAGGAAAAACAGAGAACACCACAAAGATACTCCTTGAGAAGAGCAACCCCAAGACACACAATTGTCAGATTCTCCAAGGTTGAAAAGAAGGAAAAAATGGTAAGGGCAGCCAGAGAGAAAGGTCAGGTTACCTACAAAGGAAAGCCCATCAGACTAACAGTGTATATCTCTGCAGAAACGCTAGAACTCAGAAGAGAGTGGGGGCCAATATTCAACATTCTTAAAGAAAAGAGTTTTCAACCCAGAATTTCATACCCAGTCAAACTAAGCCTCATAAACAAAGGAGAACTAAAATCCTTTTCAGACAAGCAAATGCTGAGGGATTTTGTCACTACCAGGCCTGCCTTACAAGAGCTCCTCAAGGAAGCACTAAATATGGAAAGGAAAAACTGGTACCAGCCACTGCAAAAACACATCAAAATATAAAGACCAATGACACTATGAAGAAACTGCATCAATTAATCTGCAAAATAACCAGCTAGCATCATGATGACAGGATCAAATTCACACATAATAATATTAACCTTAAATGTAAATGGGCTAAATGCCCCAATTAAAAGACACAGGCTGGCAAATTGGATAGAGTCAAGACCCATCAGTGTGCTCTATTCAGGAGACCCATGTCACGTGCAAAGACACACATAGGCTCAAAATAAAGATGTTGAAGAATATTTACCAGGCAAATAGAAAGCAAAAAAAGCAGGGGTTGCAATCCTAGTCTCTGATAAAACAGGCTTTAAACCAACAAAGATTAAAAAAAAAATGAAGGAGAGAATTGCATAATGGTAAAGGGATCAACATAAAAAGAAGAGTTAACTACCCAAAATATACATGCACCCAATACAGGAGCACCCAGATTCATAAAACAAGTTCTTGGAGACCTACAAAAAGACCTAAACTCCCACACACTAATAGTGAGAGACTTTAACACCCCACTATCAATATTAGACAGATCAATGAGACAGAAAATTAATAAGGATATTCAAGACTTGAACTCAGCTCTGGACCAAGTGGACCTAATAGACAGCTACAGAACTCTCCACCCTTAATCAACAGAATATACATTCTTCTCAGTGTCACATAGCATATATTCTAAAATCAACCATATAATTGGAAGTAAAACACTCCTCAGCAAATGGAAAAGAATGGAAATCATAACAGTCTCTCAGACCACAGCGCAATCAAATTAGAACTCAGGATTAACAAACTCACTCAAAGCCACACAATTACATGGAAATTGAACAACCTGCTCCTGAATGACTACTGGGTAAATAACTAAATTAAGGCAGAAATAAATAAGTTCTTTGAAACTAATGAGAACAAAAAGACAATGTACCAGAATCTCTGGGACACAGCTAAAGCTGTGTTAAGAGGGAAATTTACAGCATTAATGCCCACAACAGAAAGCAGGAAAGATCTAAAATCGACACCCTAACATCACAATTAAAAGAACTGGAGAAGCAAAAGCAAAAAATTCAAAAGCTAGCAAAAGACAAGAAATAACTAATATCAGAGCAGAATTGAAGGAGACAGAGACACGAAAAACCTTTCAAAAACTAAACAAATTCAGGAGCTGGTTTTTTGAAAAGACTAACAAAATAGATGGACCACTAGGTAGACTAATAAAGAAGAAAAGAGAGAAGAATCAAATAGACACAATAAAAAATGATATAGGGGATATCACAACTGATCCCATAGAAATACAAACTACCATCAGAGAATACTATAAACACCTCTGTGCAAATAAACTAGAAAATCTAGGAGAAGTGGATAAATTCCTGGACACATACACCCTCCCAAGACTAAACCAGGAAGAAATTGATTCCCTGAATAGGCCAATAACAAGTTCTGAAATTGAGGCAGTAATTAATAGCCTACCAACCATAAAAAGCCTGGGACCAGATGAATTCACAGCTGAATTCTACCAGAGGTATAAAGAGGAGCTGGTACCATTCCTTCTGAAACTATTCCAAACAATAGAAAAAGAGGGACTCCTCCTTAACTCATTTTATGAGGCCAGCATCATCCTGACACCAAAACCTGGGAGGGACACAACAAAAAAAAGAAAATTTCAGGCCAATATCCTTGATGAACATCAATACAAAAATCCTCAATAAAATACTGGCAAACCGAATCCAGCAGCACATCAAAAGCTTATCCACCACAATCAAGTCGGCTTTATCCCTGAGATGCAAGGCTGGATCAACATATGCAAATCAATAAAAGTAATCCATCACATAAACAAAATCAATGACAAAAACCACATAATTATCTCAATAGATGCAGAAAAGGCTTTCAATAGAATTCAACATCCCTTCATGCTAAAAACTCTCAGTAAACTAGGTATTGATGGAACATATCTCAAAATAATAAGAGCTATTTATGACAAACCCGTAGCCAATATCATACTGAAAGGGAAAAAGCTGGAAACATTCCCTTTGAAAGCCGGCACAAGACAAGAATGCCCTCTCACCACTCCTATTCAACATAGTATTGGAGGTTCTGGCCAGAGCAATCAGGCAAGAGAAAGAAATAAAGGGTATTCAAATAGGAAGAGAGAAAATAAAATTGTCTCTGTTTGCCGATGACATGATTGTATATTTAGAAAACCCCATCATCTCAGCCCAAAAATTCCTTAAGCTGATAAGCAACTTTAGCAAAGTCTCCGGATATAAATCAATGTGCAAAAATCATAAGCATTCCTACACACCAACAATTGACAAGCGGAGAGCCAAATCATGAGTGAACTCCCATTCACAATTGCTACAAAGAGAATAAAATACCTAGGAATACAACTTTCAAGGGACGTGAAGGACCTTTTCAAGGAGAACTAAAAAACACTGCTCAAGGAAATAGAGAGGACACAAACAAATGGAAAAAAAATCCATGCTTATGGATAGGAAGAATCAATATTGTGAAAATGGCCATACGGCCAAAAGTAATTTATAGATTCTATGCTATTCCTATCAAGCTACCAGTGACTTTCTTTGTAGAATTAGAAAAAAACTACATTAAACTTCATATGGAACCAAAAAAGAGCCTGTATAGCCAAGACAATCCTAAGCAAAAATAAAAAATAAAAAAAATTTAAAAAAAAGAGCTGAAGGTATCACGCTACCTGACTTCAAACTATACTACAAAGCTACAGTAACCAAAACAGCATGGTACAGGTAGCAAAACAGATATACAGACCAACACAACAGAACAGAGACTTCAGAAATAACACCACACATCTACAACCATCTGATCTTCAACAAATCTGACAAAAACAAGCAATAGGGAAAGAATTCCCTATTTAATAAATGGTGCTGGGAAACCTGGCTAGCCGTATGCAGAAAACAGAAACTGGACCCCTTCCTTACACCTTATACAAAAATTAACTCAAGATGGATTAAATACTTAAATGTAAAACCCAAAAACCATAAAAATCCTAGAAGAAAACCTAGGCAGTACCATTCAGGACGTAGGCCTGAGCAAAGACTTCATGACTACAACACCAAAAGCAATTGCAACAAAAGCCAAAATTGACAAACGGGATCTAATCAAACTAAAGAGCTTCCACACAAAAAATGAAACTATCATCAGAGTGAACAGGCAACCAAAAGAATGGGAGAAAATTTTTGCAATCTACCCATCTGACAGGTCTAATATCCAGAATCTGCAAATAACTTAAACAAATTTACAAGAAAAAAACAACCCCTTCAAAAAGTGGATGAGGGATATGAACAGACACTTCTCAAAAGAAGACATTTATGTGGCCAACAAACATGAAGAAAGCTCATCATCACTGGTCATTAGAGAAATGCAAATCAAAACCACAATGAGATACCATCTCATGCCAGTTAGAATGGTGATTATTAAAAAGTCAGGGAACAGTAGATGCTGGTGGGGCTGTGGAGAAACACAAATGCTTTTACACTGTTGGGAGTGTAAATTAGTTCAACCATTGTGTGAAGACAGTGTGGTAATTCCTCAAGGATCTAGAACCAGAAATGCCATTTGACCCAGCAATCCCATTACTGGGTATATACCCAAAGGATTATAAATCATTCTACTATAAAGACACATGCACACGTATGTTTATTGTAGCACTGTTCACAATAGCAAAGACTTGGAACCAACCCAAATGCCCATCAATGATAGACTGGCTAAAGAAAATGTGGCAGATGTACACCACGGAATACTATGCAGCCATTTAAAAAATGAGTTCATGTCCTTTGCAGGGACATGGATGAATCTGGAAGCCATCATTCTCAGCAAACTAACACAGGAACAGAAAAAACAAACACTGCATGTTCTCACTCATAAGTGGGAGTTGAAAAATGAGAATACATGGACACAGGGAGGGGAACATCATGCACCTGGGCCTGTCGGGGGATTAGGGACAAGCAGAGGGAGAGCATGAGGACAAATAGCTAATGCATGTGGGGCTTTGAACCTAGATGATGAGTTGATAGATGCAGCAAACCACCATGGCACATGTACTCCTGTGTACCTATGTAACAAACCTGCAGGTTCTGCACACGTATCCCAGAACTTAAAGTAAAATTTTTTTAAAAATGAGAGTCTCCCTGAACAAACTCTCTCTTTGCTTGCTGCCATCCATGTAAGAAGTGACTTGCTTCTCCTTGCCTTCTGCCATGATTGTGAGGCCTCCCCAGCCATGTGGAACTGTAAGTCCATTAAACTCCTTTTTCTTCCCAGTCTTGGGTATGTCTTTATCAGCAGCATGAAAATGGACTAATACAGTAAATTGGTACCAGTAGAGTGGGGCACTGCTGAAAAGATACCCAGAAATGTGGAAGCAACTTTAGAACTGGGTAACAAGCAGAGATTGGAACTGTTTGGAGAGCTCAGAAGAAGACAGAAACATGTGGGAAAATTTGGAACTTCCTAGGGACTTGTTGAATGGCTTTGACAAAAATACTGATAATCATATGAACAATAAGGTCCAGGCTGAGGTGGTCTCAGATGGAGATGAGAAACTTGTTGGGAACTGGAATAAAGGTGACTCTTGTTATGTTTTAGCAAAGAAACTGGTGGCATTTTGTCTGTGCCCTAGAGATTTGTGGAACTTTGAACTTGAGAGAGATGATTTAGGGTATCTGGTGGAAGAAATTTCTAAGCAGCAAAGCGTTTAATAGGGGGCTTGGGTGCTGTTAAAAGCATTCAGTTTTAAAAGGGAAACAGAGCATAAAAATTCAGAAAATCTGCAGCCTGATGATGCAGTAGAAAAGAAAGTCCCATTTTCTGAGGAGAAATTCAAGCCAGCTGCAGAAATTTGCGTAAGTAACAAGGAGCTGAATGATCATCCCCAGGACAATGGGGAAAATGTCTCCAGGGCATGTCAGAGATCTTCATGACAGCTCCTCCCATCACAGGCCTGGAGGTCTAGGAGGAGAAGATGGTTTCATGGGGCAGGCCCACAGCTCCCCTGCTCTGTGCAACCTAGGGACTTGGTACATTGCATTCCAGCCACTCCAGTCGTTGCTAAAGGGGCCAAGTTACAGCTTGGGCCACTGCTTTAGAGGGTGGAATCCCCAAGCCTTGGCACCTTCCATGTGGTGTTGAGCCTGCAGGTGCACAGAAGTAAAGAATTGAGGTTTGGGGACCTCTGCCTAGATTTCAGAAGATGTATGAAAATGCTTGGATGCCCAGGCAGAAATTTGCTGCAGGGGCAAGGCCCTCATGGAGAATGTCTGCTAAGGCAGTGTGGAAGGGAAATGTAGGGGTGGAGCACAACCACAGAGTCCCTACTGGGGCACTGCCTACTGGAACTATGAGAAGAAGGCCATTGTCCTCCAGACCTCAGAATGGTAGATCCACCAACAGCTTGCACCATGTGCCTGGAAAAGCCATAGACACTCAATGCCAGCCCATGAAAGCAGCCAGGAGAGGGGCTATACCCTGCAAAGCCACAGTGGTGGAGCTGCCCAAGGCTGTGGGAGCCCACCTCTTGCATCAGCCTGGCCTGGATGTGAGACATGGAGTCAAAGAAAATCATTTTGGAGCTTTAAGATTTTACTGCCCTGCTGGATTTTGGACTTGCTTTGGGCCTGTAGTCCCTTTGTTTTGGCCAATTTCTCCCATTTGGAATGGCTGTATTTACCCAATGCCTGTACCCCCATTGTATCTAGGAAGTAACTAACTTGCTTTTGATTTTACAAGCTCATAGGCAGAAGGGACTTGCCTTGTCTTGGATGAGACTTTGGACTATGGACTTTTGAGTTAATGCTGAAATGAGTTAAGACTTTGGGGGACTGTTGGGAAGGCACAATTCGTTTTGTAATATGCGGACATGAAATTTGGGAGGGGCCAGGGGAGGAATGATATGGTTTGGCTATGTCCCCACCCAAATCTCATCTTCAATTCCCATGTGTTGTCGGAGGGACCTGGTGTGAGGTAATTAAATAATGGGGGCAAGTCTATTCCATGTTGTTCTCATGATACTGAATAAGTATCACAAGATCTGATGGTTTTACAGAATGGGAGTTTCCCTACACAAGCTCTCTGTGTGCCACCACCCATGTAAGACATGACTTGCTCCTCCTTGCCTTCTGCCATGATTTTGAGGCCTCCCCAGCCATGTGGAACTGTAAAACCTCTTTTTCTTCCCAGTCTCTGGCATGTCTTTATCAGCAGCATGAAAACGGACTAATACAGAGCATGTCTGAGCCACGTTTGTGTTACAGCTCTTTTAGCCTCATTCAGCAGGTCCTGACTTCTTGTCCTGAGCCCAGGAAGAATGAGGTATGCAGACAAATGGAGGGCGAACAAGACAAAGGGGAGCTTTATTGAGCAATAGAACATCTCAGGTGAAATCTACAGGGGACAGCTCCTTTCCACAACCAGGGTGTTCCAATGAGTGTTCATCTCCTAGCATAGAGGTTAGCTCCTCTCTGCTAGGCAAGTTGTCTGGACAAGTGTTCAGCTATCAACAGAGAGTGTAGCTCCTCTCTGCAGCTGGTTGTCCCATTGTCTGTGCAGCTCTCAGCAGACAGGAGGCCCTAGAGTAGGTGGCTAATCTCTACAGGCAGGTCATCCCATCATCTCTGCAGCTCTCAACAGACAGGAGGCCTTAGAATGGGGTGCTCCTCTCTGCAGCTCATCATCCTGATGACTGCTCAGCTCTGGCTGAGCCCGAGGCTTTTACGGGACTCAGAGGGGAGAAAGTGTGAGCTGTTTGGTCCATGGGCAGCCATGGGCAGCCCCAGAAAAGGCACCACAAGTTCCCACTCTGGTCCACAGGGCTGGCAGCTCAACCCCCAGCCTTCAGGCCCTCCCTGGCCTGAAGGTGGAGCCTCACCAGGGACCTACACACTTCTGGCCTGGAACCTGTCTGTCTCCTGCTGCCATTCATAGTGCCCAGGCTGTAGGTGCCAAGGGGAGCCTGCAGGCCAGCCTCAGCTGCCCTCAGCCTCCCCTCAGCTTCCTGTCAGTGCTCAAAGAATAGAAAGGGCTGGGGTGGCAGGGGGCTTTCATGTCAGCACTGCACCAAGCACATGCACACCTGGCTGGGATGCAACAGTGCCTGGGCTCGGCACCAACTATGCTCCGAAATTGGAGTGGGTGCCAACAGCAGGGAGAAGCCAGTCAGCAGGAGCAGGCACTTCCAAACCTGCAATGGCATGGAGGACCTTCCTGGGCCCCAAGAGTGCAGAGATGCCTGGGTCCACAGCTGTGTGGGGGGTGGTTGGGGCTCTTGCCTGCTCCCTGGAGTGGGAGGCCCAGGTCTGCAGCTGTTGTTTGGTTGGCTGCAGCTGTGCCCTGGAGGGCAGGGCTCCCGCCTGCTTCCATGCCCAAGAGCTCAGAGATGTCTAGGTCCACAGCCATGGCTTGGGTGGCTGCAGGGACACATAGGGAGTTCCCACGTCAACTTTGAAGGGGCCAGGCTTCCACTTGTCCCTGCTCCCACTGGCTCCATGGAGAGCACAACCAGCATGATGGCAGTGGCCACTCCAGACAACATGTCGCTGCCATCAATACAGCAACAAAAATCACCTAACCATGCCTTTCTCAGAAGGTATCACCATCATTAAGTGACACATGATTGTATATATATAAACACCATCTGTTTGTGGTTCCAAGATGGCTGAAGAGGAACAGCTCCAGTCTACAGCTCCCAGTGTGAGCAACGCAGAAGATGGGTGATTTCTGCATTTCCAATTGAGGTACTGGATTCATCTCACTGGGGCTTGTCAGACAGTGGGTGCAGGACAGTGGGGGCAGCGCACCACGCGTGAGCTGAAGCAGGGTGAAGCATTGCCTCACCCAGGAAGCACAAGGGGTCAGGGAATTCCCTTTCATAGCCAAGCAAAGCTGTGAGAGATGGCACCTGGGAAATTGGGTCACCCCCACCCTAATACTGTGCTTTTCCAATGGTCTTAGCAAAAGGCACACCAGGAGATTATATCCCGTGCCTGGCTCAGAGGGTCCCACACCCGCAGAGCCTCGCTCATTTCTAGCACAGCAGTCTGAGATCCAACTGCAAGGCAGCAGCGAGGCTGGGGGAGGGGTGCCCGCCATTGCTGAGGGTTGAGTAGGTAAAAAAGGAGCCAGGAAGCTCAAAATGGGTGGAGCCCACCACAACTCAAGGAGGCCTGCCTGCCTCTGTAGACTCCACCCCTGGGGACAGGGCATAGCTGAACAAAAGGTAGCAGAAACTTCTGCGTACTTAAAAGTCCCTGTCTGACAGCTTCGAAGAGAGTAGCGGTTCTCCCAGCATGGAGTTTGAGATCTAAGAACAGACAGACTGCCTCCTCAATTGGGTCCCTGACCCCTGAGTAACCTATCTGGGAGGCACCCCCTAGTAGGGGCAGTAGGAGCAGACTGACACCTCACACAGCCAGGTAACCCTCTGAGACGAAACCTCCAGAGGAACGATCAGAGAGCAACTATTGCTGTTCAGCAATATTCACTGTTCTGCAGCCTCTGCTGCTGATACTCAGGCAAACAGGGTCTGGAGTGGACCTCCAGCAAACTCCAACAGACCTGCAGCTGAGGGTCCTGACTGTTAAAAGGAAAACTAACAGAAAGGACATCCACACCAAAATCCCATCTGTACATCACCATCATCAAAGACCATAGGTAGATAAAACCACAAAGATGGGGAAAAAACAGAACAGAAAAACTGAAACTTCTAAAAATCAGAGTGCCTCTCCTCCTCCAAAGGAATGCAGCTCCTCACTAGCAATGGAACAAAGCTGGACGGAGAATGACAAGTTGAGAGAAGAAGACTTCAGATGATCAAACTTCTACGAGCTAAAGGAGGAAGTTCAAACCCATAGCAAAGAAGTTAAAACCCTTGAAAAACGGAGGTGGAGCCAAGATGGCCGAATAGGAAGAGCTCCGGTCTACAGCTCCCAGTGTGAGTGACGCAGAAGACAGGTGATTTCTGCATTTCCATCTGAGGTACCAGGTTCATCTCACTAGGGAGTGCCAGACAGTGGGCGCAGGACAGTGGGTGCAGCGCACTATGCACGAGCTGAAGCAGGGCAAGGCATTGCCTCACTCTGGAAGTGCAAGGGGCCAGGGAGTTCCCTTTCCTAGTCAAAGAAAGGGGTGACAGACGGCACCTGGAAAATCGGGTCACTCCCACCCCAATACTGCGCTTTTCCGAAGGGCTTAAAAAATGGCGCACCAGGAGATTATATATCGCATCTGGCTCGGAGGGTCCTACGCCCACGGAGTCTCACTGATTGCTAGCACAGCAGTCTGAGATCAAACTGCAAGGTGGCAGCGAGGATGGGGGAGGGGCGCCCAGCATTGCCCAGGCTTGCTTAGGTAAACAAAGCAGCCGGGAAGCTTGAACTGGGTGGAGCCCACCACAGCTCAAGGAGACCTGCCTGCCTCTGTAGGCTCCACCTCTGGGGGCAGGGCACAGACAAACAAAAAGACAGCAGTACCCTCTGCAGACTTAAGTGTCCCTGTCTGACAGCTTTGAAGAGAGCAGTGGTTCTCCCAGCATGCAGCTGGAGATCTGAGAACGGGCAGACTGCCTCCTCAAGTGGGTCCCTGACCCCTGACCCCCCGAGCAGCCTAACTGGGAGGCCTCCCCAGTAGGGCCAGACTGATACCTCACACGGCCGGGTACTCCTCTGAAACAAAACTTGCAGAGGAATGATCAGACAGCAGCATTCGTGGTTCATGAAAATCCACTGTTCTGCAGCCACTGCTGCTGGTACCCAGGCAAACAGCGTCTGGAGTGGACCTCTAGCAAACTCCAACAGACCTGCAGCTGAGGGTCCTGTCTGTTAGAAGGAAAACTAACAAACAGAAAGGACATCCACACCAAAAACCCATCTGTACATCACCATCATCAAAGATCAAAAGTAGATAAAACCACAAAGATGGGGAAAAAACAGAGCAGAAAAACTGGAAACTCTAAAAAGCAGAGCGCCTCTCCTCTTCCAAAGGAATGCAGCTCCTCACCAGCAACGGAACAAAGCTGGACTGAGAATGACTTTGACGAGTTGAGAGAAGAAGACTTCAGATGATAAAACTACTCTGAGCTACAGGAGGAAATTCAAACCAAAGGCAAAGAAGTCGAAAACTTTGAAAAAAAATTTAGACGAATGTATAACTAGAATAACCAATACAGAGAAGTGCTTAAAGGAGCTGATGGAGTTGAAAGCCCAGGCTCGAGAACTACGTGAATAATGCAGCAGCCTCAGGAGCCGATGCGACCAACTGGAAGAAAGGGTATCAGTGATGGAAGATGAAATGAATGAAATGAAGCGAAAAGGGAAGTTTAGAGAAAAAAGAATGAAAAGAAACGAACAAAGCCTCCAAGAAATATGGGACTATGTGAAAAGACCAAATCTACGTCTGATTGGTGTACCTGAAAGTGACGGGGAGAATGGAACCAAGCTGGAAAACATTCTGTAGGATATTATCCAGGAGAACTTCCCCAATCTAGCAAGGCAGGCCAACATTCAGATTCAGGAAATACAGAGAATGCCACAAAGATACTCCTCAAGAAGAGCAACTCCAAGACACATAATTGTCACATTTGCCAACGTTGAAATGAAGGAAAAAATGTTAAGGGCAGCCAGAGAGAAAGGTCGGGTTACCCACAAAGGGAAGCCCATCAGACTAACAGCAGATCTCTTGGCAGAAACTCTACAAGCCAGAAGACAGTGGGGGCCAATATTCAACATTCTTAAAGAAAAGAATTTTCAACCCAGAATTTCATATCCAGCCAAACTAAGCTTCAAAAGTGAAGGAGAAATAAAATACTTTACAGACAAGCAAATGCTGAGAGATTTTGTCACCACCAGGCCTGCCCTAACAGGGCTCCTGAAGGAAGCACTAAACATGGAAAGGAACAACCGGTACCAGCCACTACAAAATCATGCCAAATTGTAAAGACCATCGAGGCTAGGAAGAAACTGCATCAACTAACGAGCAAAATAACCAGCTAACATCATAATGACAGGATCGAATTCACACATAACAATATTAACTTTAAATGTAAATGGACTAAATGGTCCAATTATATGCACCCAATACAGCAGCACCCAGATTCATAAAGCAAGTCCTGAGTGACCTACAAAGAGACTTAGACTCCCACACAATAATAATGGGAGACTTTAACACCCCACTGTCAACATTAGACAGATCAATGAGACAGAAAGTTCACAAGGATACCCAGGAATTGAACTCAGCTCTGCACCAAGTGGACCTAATAGACATCTACAGAACTCTCCACCCCAAATCAACAGAATATACATTTTTTTCAGCACCATACCATACCTATTCCTAAATTGACCACATACTTGGAAGTAAAGCTCTCCTCAGCAAATGTAAAAGATCAGAAATTATAACAAACTGTCTCTCAGACCACAGTGCAATCAAACTAGAACTCAGGATTAAGAAACTCACTCAAAACTGCTCAACTACATGGAAACTGAACAACCTGCTCCTGAATGACTACTGGGTACATAATGAAATGAAGGCAGAAATAAAGATGTTCTTTGAAACCAATGAGAACAAAGACACAACACACCAGAATCTCTGGGACACATTTAAAGCAGTGCGTAGGGGGAAATTTAGAGCAGTAAATGCCCACAAGATTAAGCAGGAAAGATCTAAAATTGACACCCTAACATCACAATTAAAAGAACCAGAGAAGCAAGAGCAAACACCTTCAAAAGCTAGCAGAAGGCAAGAAATAAGTAAGATCAGACCAGAACTGAAAGAGATAGAGACATAAAAACCCCCTCAAAAAATTAATGAATCCAGGAGCTGGTGTTTTTTGAAAAGTTCAACAAAATTGATAGACCGCTAGCAAGACTAATAAAGAAGAAAAGAGAGAAGAATCAAATAGATGCAATAAAAAATGATAAAGGGGTTATCACCACCGATCCCACAGAAATACAAACTACCATCAGAGAATACTACAAATACCTCTACGCAAATAAACTAGAAAATCTAGAAGAAATGGATAAATTCCTGGACACACACACCCTCCCAAGACTAAACCAGGAAGAAGTTGAATCTCTTAGTAGACCAATAACAGGCTCTGACATTGAGGCAATAATTAATAGCTTACCAACCAAAAAAACTCCAGGACCAGACGGATTCACAGCCGAATTCTACCAGAGGTACAAGGAGGAGCTGATACCATTCCTTCTGAAACTATTCCAATCAACAGAAAAAAAGGGAATCCTCCCTAACTCTTTCTATGAGCCAGCATCATCCTGATACCAAAGCCTGACAGAGACACAACAAAAAAAGAGAATTTTAGAACAATATCCCTGATGAACATTGATGCAAAAATCCTCAATAAAATACTGGCAAACCAAACCCAGCAGCACATCAAAAAGCTTATCCACCATGATCAAGTGGGCTTCACCCCTGGGATGCAAGGCTGGTTCAACATACGAAAATCAATAAACGTAATCCATCACATAAACAGAAGCAAAGACAAAAACCACATGATTATCTCAATAGATGCAGAAAAGGCCTTTGACAAAATTCAACAACCCTTCATGCTAAAAACTCTCAATAAATTAGGTATTGATGGGACGTATCTCAAAATAATAAGAGCTATCTATGACAAACCCACAGCCAATATCATACTGAATGGGCAAAAACTGGAAGCATTCCCTTTGAAAACTGGCACAAGACAGGGATGCCCTCTCTCACCACTCCTATTCAACATAGTGTTGGAAGTTCTGGCCAGGGCAATTAGGCAGGAGAAGGAAACAAAGGGTATTCAATTAGGAAAAGAGGAAGTCAAATTGTCCCTGTTTGCAGATGACACGATTGTATATCTAGAAAACCCCATCGTCTCAGCCCAAAATCTCCTTAAGCTGCTAAGCAATTTCAGCAAAGTCTCAGGATACAAAATCAATGTGCAAATATCACAAGCATTCTTATACACCAATAAAAGACAAACAGAGAGCCAAATCATGAGTGAACTCCCATTCACAATTGCTTCAAAGAGAATAAAATACCTGGGAAACCAACTTACAAGGGATGTGAAGGACCTCATAAAGGAGAACTACAAACCACTGCTCAACTAAATAAAATAGGACACAAACAAATGGAAGAACATTCCATGCTCACGGATAGGAAGAATCAATATCACGAAAATGGCCATACTGCCCAAGGTAATTCATAGATTCAATGTCATCCCCATCGAGCTACCAATGACTTTCTTCACAGAATTGAAAAAAAAAACTACTTTTAAGTTCATATGGAGCCAAAAAAGAGCCTGCATTGCCAAGTCAATCCTAAGCCAAAAGAACAAAGCTGGAGGCATCACGCTACCTGACTTCAAACTATATTACAAGGCTACAGGAACCAAAACAGCATGGTACTGGTACCAAAACAGATATAGATCAATGGAACAGAACAGAGCCCTCAGAAATAATACCACACATCTACAACTCTCTGATCTTTGACAAACCTGACAAAAATAAGAAACGGGGAAAGGATTCCCTATTCAACAAATGGTGCCGGGAAAACTGGCTAGCCATATGTAGAAAGCTGAAACTGGATCCCTTCCTTACACCTTATACAAAAATTAATTCAAGATGGATTAAAGACTTACATGTTAGACCTAAAACCATAAAAACCCTAGAAGAAAACCTAGGCAATACCATCAATACCATTCAGGACATAGGCATGGGCAAGGACTTCATGTCTAAAACACCAAAAGCAATGGCAACAAAAGCCAAAATTGACAAATGGGATCTAATTAAACTAAAGAGCTTCTGCACAGCAAAAGAAACTACCATCAGAGTGAACAGGCAACCTAGAGAATGGGAGAAAATTTTTGCAATCTACTCATCTGACAAAGGGCTAATATCCAGAATCTATAAAGAACTCAAACAAATTTACAAGAAAAAAACAAACAACTCATCAAAAAGTGGGTGAAGGATATGAACAGACACTTCTCAAAAGAAGACATTTATGCAGCCAAAAGACACATGAAAAAATGCTCATCATCACTGGCCATCAGAGAAATGCAAATCAAAACCACAATGAGATATCATCTCACACCAGTTAGAATAGCAATCATTAAAAAGTCAGGAAACAACAGGTGCTGGAGAGGATGTGGAGAAATAGAACACTTTTACACTGTTGGTGGGACTGGAAACTAGTTCAACCATTGTGGAAGTCAGTGTGGCGATTCCTCAGGGATCTAGAACTAGAAATACCATTTGACCCGGCCATCCCATTATTGGGTATATACCCAAAGGAATATAAATCATGCTGCTGTAAAGACACATGCACACGTATGTTTATTGCGGCACTATTCACAATAGCAAAGACTCGGAACCAACCCAAATGTCCAACAATGATAGACTGGATTAAGAAAATGTGGCACATATACACCATGGAATACTATGCAGCCATAAAGAAGGATGAGTTCATGTCCTTTGCAGGGACATGGATGAAGCTGGAAACCATCATTCTCAGCAAACTATCACAAGGACAAAAAACCAAACACCACATGTTCTCACTCATAGGTGGGAATTGAACAGTGAGAACACTTGGACACAGGAAGGGGAACATCACACACCGGGGCCTGTTGTGGGGTGGGGGGCTGGGGGATGGATAGCATTAGGAGATATACCTAATGTAAATGACGAATTAATGGGCGCAGCACACCAACATGGCACATGAATACATATGTAACAAACCTGCACGTTGTGCACAGGTACCCTAGAACTTAAAGTATAATAAAAAATACATATATATTTAAAAAATAAAAATAAAAAAACAAAAACAAAATGGGATCACTTGGATAAGCAAGTAACAGCCTACAATATATTATTTTCATGTTTATAAAAATCATTATGCAAGCTTCCTCTTTGAAGTTAACTGGCACAAACTGGTTGAAACTGGTAAGGCCTTCTGGATTTGCTTTGAGCCATCAAAGACAACTAGAGTTCAGGTCAGTCTGTTCCATTTTATAAATAATATAATATCCTTGAGTTAAAAAAATAAAATAAAATGAACACCATCTGTATTGCAAAATTTAAGAGTACAAAGTATATAAAAAGCTGGAAGAAAATAGTTGCAATCTGTATTGCAGCTACGTGGTTAATATCCTTGATACTTTAACCAACAGAGAAACGGGCCGAAGATTACAATAGAGAATGTACATGAAAGTAACATCAATACCCAGTGAACATTTGAAAATATGCCCAACGATATAAATGATGAAATGTGAAATAAGCTCTCATACTACATGAAACAGATAAATATCAACACAGTATGCAGAGGACAATCACAGTTTGTAAAAGAGTACACTTTTACATTTGGAAAAATATCTGTGCATTTTATTAAGACACATAGAAAAGTCAACAGAATATATATCAAATTATTAATAATGAATATCTTCTGGTTGGGGCGGGAGTGCAGACTGGACAGTTAATATACTGATGTATTAATTTGGCAAAATGAATAAACCTCAAAAATGCTACTTTCAATGCTGGTTATGAAACCTTCTTTTCAATAAATAATAATTACCCTTATCTTGAAATAGCCATTTACTTCTTTCTTATTTTAAAATATATAATTCATATTAACAGTTACTCTATTTAACTGGCTAAACTTTGTGCTGAGAGAGCTGATGGACAAAACTGCCTAGGATCAGAGAAAAGAGGTCACAATATGCACAGATGTAATGCTCCTAGGGCAGTGATCAGGACTTCACAAATACACCGTGGGTGCCAGTACTGTCACCTCCCTGAAGGCAGAAGAGACCATTCAGTTTGGCAGTGGTAAGTCCAGCATGGATGCCAGACCTCCCCTTCCCAGGAGAGCATCCATAAAGTGTCTGCTCATTATTAGGACACTGGAGGAAGGGCTCTGCATTGGACACATTTGCACTATAATTTACAGACATAATTAATATACCTGACATATAAGGAAAACTACTATCTAAAAGAGTTGTGTACATGTCTACCAACAGGTAATTTAAAGAAAAAAATGAAGGCAATGGCAATCAACATATGTAAAATTGCTTAAACACATCAAAAATTAAAGAAATCTAATAAAAAGCACTGAGATGCAGAAATATATAAGCAAGATACAGAACATAACATACAACATAGCATGATTTTTGAATGACATATATTTCCATAAGGATATACATATGTCATTTTTTTTTTTTGAGATGGAGTTTTGCTCTTTTTGCCCAGGCTGGAGCGCAATAGCGCAATCTTGGCTCACTGCAACCTCTGTCTCACAGGTTCAAGCAATTCTTCTGCCTCAGCCTCTCGAGTAGCTGGGATTACAGGCACACGCCACCACACCCGGCTAATTTTGTATTTTTAGTAGAGACAGGGCTTCTCCTTGTTGGTCAAGCTGGTCTTGAACTCCTGACCTCAGTTGTTCTGCCTGCCTTGGCCTCCCAAAGTGCTGGGATTTCAGGCGTGAGCCACTGCGCCCAGCCACATATGTCATATTTTAAAATATAAATGAACCCACAGAAACAAATCTAGAGAATATTTACAAATCGATTGAATTATTATCTTGAGAAAGGTCATAGTAATAGGGGAAACATAAGATAATGCCTCTTATAATTGTATATTTCTCCAGTGTTTTCAAGAGCTGGGGGAATACATACAGCTCACTGATTTTTAACTCGCAAAATAACCGAGATACAATTATGACAGCATAGAATAAACCTAGTTGTAGTTTGATTTACAAAACTAATGCTGAAAAAATATATAGTCCTGGACATTAAAAGATATTAAATGTCAGATAACATAAAAAGGAGGTTATATACCACATTATATTTATAACGACACATACACATTCACTCAACTGTGTTTAATTTGAGAGGGAGGTCAAAGGAAACTTCCTGTCACATGAATTAATACCCATGGGCTCTGTCGCCATCTCTGCTTAGTGCTTTCTCTGCCGTATAACTTCCAGAAAGTTTATTCTGGTGGGCTTACACAGCCCTCCTTTCCCTCCTTCCCTCCTTCCTAGATCTCTTGCTAAAGTGATATCCAAGCTGCAGTTCTAGATTGGGTCAACAGATGGCACTGACTGACTTTCAATTTCAATTTTATTTTTCAATGAAAAAAATACTCATTTCACAAAATGAACAAATTGTACTTTGAATGGAGATTATGAAGAAGTATGGAAATAAAATAAAGATTCATTCCTTAACTCAGCAATTAACACATTTCATTTACTACATTAAATTTTGTAGAATATGGTTCTCAAACTTCAGCTTGCATCAGAATCACTTTGGACCTTGTGGCAAACTGGGGAGTACAGGTACCCCGTAAATTTGTACAAACAACAAAGAAAGAAAAGACTGCTAGTACCAACCACAAGAGTTTCTGATTCAGTAGGTCTAGGATGGAGCCTAAGAATTAGCACTTTCTAGCAAGTTCCCAGGTGATACTGACACTGCTGGTCTGGGGACCAGACATTGAGATCCACCAATGCAGATCATAAAAACAAACAGAAACAAAGCAAAATAGCACCTTATCCTTTACATAATACCTGGAGAATCACACTGTGCTGAGAATGCTGGGATCAAGGAAATGGGGTCATAGTGTGCAGTGGGACCACAGACTCAAGCAGTGGATACCACAATGTCACTCTCTGTAAAGCATGAAGGGACCAGTCACTAATCAATACAACAGCATAGAGCCCGTATGTGGACAATGTGGTGATTTCATCACATCTCCCACCCCGGGGGAGCCCTGTGGGTGAAGAATTAAGCTCCAGGCTCCCTGAGGCTCAGGGATCTAAAGTAACTGCCCAGATCTCACCTGGCCAAGCCCTGTTTCTTCCACTGCATCTCCAGACCGGGTGCTCTTTATTAGTTAAAGTACATTTTTTTAGGCTCTGCTTATTATTATTAAGGTAATCCACACTCATTTTGGACCATGTGGAAAATGGCGTCAAATACAGACAAGAAAATATATCCAGCACTCCTGCCCCTTCATGGTAAACACAATTAACATCTTGGTGTATTCTGTTATAGTATTTTTTCTCCACTTTAATATATGCCCACAAAGATAGATAGTAGCATTTCTGGAGAAGAGACATCTGTTTGGGGGGAAGTGACAGGATTGCTATCAGGACACAGTTCCTTTGACTGCAGCCTTCCGTACAGCAGATCTGTTATTAGGATTGGTTCCTCTGCACTGTTTCTTCATTCCAAGACTCAAAGGAAATCTCTTTATCTTGCACCTCTTAGAGTCTTTCTTCCCTTACAACATAAAAGACAAAGTACTAAGGACAGGAAAGCACATATGATGGTAGGAAATGGCATGAGGATTTTTCTGTTCCCTTCCAAAGCCCCTCAGGTAACTCATCCTACAATACTGGACAGTCACCATGGCTAATACATCACATTTCCCTCTGTACATTTAGGGTCCCAACTGTTCTCTCTTAGAGTTATGCATTTAGTTTCTATCACAGACATCTCTTCTGCAGAGAAGGCAAGGTGATGCTAAGATAGTAAGCACTAAAGCCTCCCATGGGTTTCTCATTTCCCTAAAACAACTCTGAAAAGAAAGCATCATTATTTTCATTTTACTGATGATCAGCTCCAGGCTTGCCAAAGATAAACCACATATCCAGATAAGTGGCAACAATGAAATTCAGCCACCGAACATGCCCAGAGTATACCCAGCAGCTTCTATTGTAGATGTGGGCTTCTACAATGCAATGTGGGTAAGAAATGATAGTTGTAAACTTTTCTGGTATTGTGCTGAACTTTGTCATGCCCACATGGGAAAATACTTAGACAACTCCCCTTAGTGATGATGTTTGTGGAGAAGAAATCCTGTCCTAGGCTAGGAGGCATGTTGATTGGCAGTTCCTGAAGTAGTGAATAAATCAGATGAAAGTACAGGTTTTAGACATTGGGAAAGTGACATGGAGGAAGGAAATTCTTGTTTATCAAAGCTTGAGTTATATCTA
This sequence comes from Pan paniscus, assembly GCF_029289425.2. Lineage (NCBI taxonomy): Eukaryota > Metazoa > Chordata > Mammalia > Primates > Hominidae > Pan > Pan paniscus. The sequence goes on along the minus strand of NC_073272.2, from coordinate 101,395,827 downwards.
AGGAATTTTATATTGTATCTCTTCTAAATATGATAATAAATTCAAGGTAGGTAATAAGGATCTCTTATGAGAAATGAGAAAACCCAAGACTATAGAGGCTAAGCAAGTTACCCTTAGTGCCAAGTCTGTAAAACACAGGCCAGGGACTCTAAAACCCAAGGCTTTCTCACTATGATGTCTTCCTGGGCTTTGAATGGTTTCTATCTAAAATCTTCTCATAAAGTGGCAATCTTTACACTCCTGTGAATCTTAAAAACTTTTACAATGAACTGTATTGATTTCTTCGTCATTAAAATCCATGAGATTTTAACATTTAAAGTTGCATTAAAAATTGGAGGGGAAATTATCCACATATACCTCAGAAACCACTTTACACGCCAGGAACTCTCTTTAACCAGAAGAGAAACAAATGAAAATTTAAAATCTCATAGAAAATTAGAGGAATGCAATTAAACTTATGAGAAGACATCCAATAGCAATGAACACACAAATAAAAGTCCAGGTACCTTTATTCTCAGCTAAGAAAGGTAAATTGCAAGATAAAGTTTGCAGTCATCCCATTTTCATGAAGAATATGTGTATATACATGCTGTCTGTTCAGGCTGCTATAACAAAATGCCACAGTCTGGGTGACTTAAATGACAGACATTTATTTCTGATAGTTCTGGAGGCTGGAAAGTCCAAGACCAAGTGTCAGTAGATTCAGCGTCTGGTGATGGCTCTCTTCATGGCTTGTAGACAGCCACTTTCTTGCTGTTTGCTCACATTACCCTTGGTGCATACTCGTGAAGAAAGAAAGAGATCTCTCTCTCTCTTCCTCTGCTTATAAGGGCGTCAATCCCATCATGAGGGTCCCACTCTCATGGTCTAATCTAAACTTAATTGTACCCCAAAGGCCCCACCTCCAAATACTATCACCTTGGAAGCTAGGGCTTCAATGCGTAAATTTGGGAGGATAGAAACATTCATCTCATAACACATGTTCACACATTGTACATCTTTATGTATTTTGTACATACATATTTCCATATATATTCTCACGAACATTTTCTTTCTATGGAGAAAAAAAATCATCTGTTGAATATGCTCTGCACCATTAACAAAGGATACCTCAGCAGAGTGAAGGAGGTAGATACAGGATCGTTTCATTCCCACATTAGCATGTCTTTTGCTCAGTTTCTTTCAATTACAAACATATATTAGTTTTGTGATTTAGGAAAGTAATTGTTATAAATTTGTGAAAAAATAAAAACTTATTATAATCTAATCTCAGGAATTTATTTTGTATAAGTCTACTGACCTGGAAAGCAATTTGCACTTAGTAATATAAATAATGTAGTATAAAAAACAAGGAGATCCTGCCATTTGCCACAACAAGGATGGACCTGGAGGTCATTATACTAAATGAAATAAGCCAGACACAGAAAGACAAATATTGCACAGTCCCACTTATGTGTCAAATGTTTTTTAAAGGTCAAATATAGAGAGAGACAAGAAAATAGCGGTTACAAGGGTTAGGGTGGGAGAAGGAAATGGGGAGATGTAGGTCATAGATACAAAGCAGCAAACATGTAGGATGAACAAATCAAAAGATCTAACGTCCAATATGAGGAATATAGTAAATAATAGTGTATTGCATTCGGATTTTTGCTAAATGAGTAGATTACAGCTGTTCTTGCCAAAAGAAGGAAAATAGGAAACTCCGTGAGATGATGATGGATATGTTAATCTGTTCCACTACAGTAACCATTTTACTATATGTATCTTATAACATCATGTTGTACATCTTACAATTTATAATGAAATTAATTTTTAAAAAGGAATTCATAGTTAACGGTGAGATTTTTTTAAAAGAGCAAATTACACATTGTATTTACAATATGATTGGCCCCCCCTTATTGTTGATAATACTGCCGTGTGCATAAGTACATGTTATAAATCAACTGTGTTTAAAAGGATATAACCCAAAATACAAAATACCGACACATGCACAAACATGCGCTGATATAGTTTATCATAGACACTCACACTGGTGGCTTTCTCTTTATTTGAGACAGGGGTGGAACTTCCTGCCAAGAGCTCAGAGAGCCAGGCAGCAATAGATTAAACAGGAAGGGCTGCCTGTGCCATTCAAGCCTCCAGCAAGCCCTGTTTGGCGGGTCAGGCCAGAGGCCCCTCCCTCTCCAGATCCTTACAGAGCCTCCTCCCAGATATTCAGAGATGTAGTTCTGGCTTTGACCAGCAGGTGGCAATTATGTCTATATTCCACATCTGCTGCGATGGAAAAGTAACAATTTTTGCAAAGAGAGACAAAGACAATATGAAATGAATAATACAAAATATATTTGAAAAATTCATGTGGAGAGAAAAAACTTGAATGTGTATTGCTGTTTTAGTTTTTGATAATGACTTCCAAAGCTGGGTCTCTCACAATTATTCTTCCATTCTGTACGTATTTTTGGGGGGGCTGGGCACTGCCAACTCAAGTCCATTTGTCCATCCCACTCTTTTCTTTGAAGCCCAGACTCTCATTTTCAACTGCCTGCAGGACATACTCATTTGGAGAAAGACGACTGCAATTTGTTTCTACATGTGTGGAGTGAGTGTGTGTTTCTCTAATGTTAAACTGAAGAGTAAAGAATAGGCAGGATAACTCATTAAATAATAAAAAGAAATGGCACAAATATCTTTTCCTCTTCCAAACTCCAAAGGAAAGCATATGCTACAAAAAGTAACACCAAAGCTCACAAGTTACATAAATACGTGTATATTGCATGTTTTCTGTGTATATTTTCAAATAATCCTTAATATAGTTATTCCATTCATTTTACATCAAAATCCCCCGTTGATGGAATGAAGAATTCTGGAACTAACATTTCTAATATCACTTAAAGAAGTGGCATGCTCCAGATGCTTTCTTTTTATTGTTTTTACCTTTTATTTTCAGTTCAGTGTACATGTTTAGGTTTCTTATATAGGAAAATTGCATGCATGTCGCTGTGGTTTGGTGTACAGATTATTTCATCATCCAGGTAATAAGCAGTGTATCCTCTATTAGTCCATTTTCACATTGCTATAAAGAACTTCCCTGAGACTATAATTTATAAAGGAATGACGTTTAATTGACTCACAGTTACACATGGCTGGTCAGGGGGTCCTCAGGAAACTTAAAATCATGGTGGAAGATGAAGGAGATGCAAGTACCTTCTTCACCAGGTGGCAGGAAAAGAGAGAATGTGAAGGAGAAACTTCCAAACACTTATAAAATCATCAGATCTCGTGAGAACTCACTCACGATCATGAGAACAGCATGGGGGAAACCACCCCCATGATCCAATCACCTCCGACCAGTTCCTCCCTCAACACCTGGGGATTACAAATCAAGATGAGATTTGGGTTGGAACACAAAGCCAAACCATATCATAACCGATAGGTAGTTTTTTTATCCTCACCCTCTCCACACCCTCCACCCCCCAGTAGGCCCTGGTGTCTGTTGTTCCTTTCTTTATATCCATATGTACTCCATGTATAGCTCCCACTTATAAGTGAGAACATGTGGTATCCGGTTTTCTATTCCTGCATTAGTTTGCTTAGGATAATGACCTCCAGCTCCACCCATGTTGCTGCAAAGGACATGATCTCATTCTTCTTTACGATTGTGTAGTATTCCATGGTGTATATATACCACATTTTCTTTATCCAATCTACCATTGATGGGCATTTAAGTTGATTCCATGTCTTTGCTACTTTGAATAGTGCTTTGCTATTGTGAATGTGTCTTTATGGTAAAACGATTTACATTCTTTTGGGTATATACCCAATAATGGAATTGCTGGGTCAAATGCTAATTCTGTTTTAAGTTCTCTGAGAAATCCACAATATTTCTACAGTGGCTGAATTAATTTACATTACCACTAGAAGTGTATAAGTTCATTTTTCTCTACAACCTTGCCAGCACCTTTCATTTTTCGACTTTTTAATAGCCATTCTGACTGGTGTGAGATGGTATCTCACTGTGGTTTTGATTTGCATTTTTCTAATGATTCACGATGTTGAGCTTTTTTGCATATACTTGTTGGCTGTGTGTATGTCTTCTTTCGAAAAGTGTTTGTTCACTTTACTATATGTCCTTTGCCCATTTTTGAATGGGATTAGTTGGTTTTTGATTATTGGTTTAAGTTCTTTATAGATTCTGGATATTAGATCTTTATGAGATGCATAGTTTGCAAGTATTTTCTCACATTCTGTGAGTTGTCTGTTTACTCTGTTGATAGTTTTTTTGCTATGCAGTAGCTCTTTAATCAGGTCCTATTTGCCAATTTTTGTTTTTGTTGAAATTGCTTCGGCATCTTCATCATGAAATATTTTCCAGGACCTATGTCCATAATGGTATTTCCTAGGTGATCTTTCAGCATCTTTACAGTTTTAAGTTTTACATTTAAGTCTTTAACCCATTTTGAGTTGATTTTTCTATATGGTGTAAGAAGGGGGTCCAGTTTCAGTCTTCTGTGTATGGCTAGCCAGTTATCTCAGCACCATTTATTCAATAGGGAGTTGTTTCCCCATTGCTTGTTTTTGTCGATTTTGTTGAATATCAGATGGTTGTAAGTGTGTGGCATTATTTCTGGGCTCTAGATTCTGTTCTCTTTTTCTATGTGCCTATTTTTGTATACACACCATGCTGTTTTGGTTACTGTAGCCTCGTAGTATAGTTTGAAGTCAGGTAATGTGATGTCTCCAGCTTTGTTCTTTTTGCTTATGATTGCTTGGCTATTTGGCTTCTTTTATGGTTCCATATGAATTTTAAAACAGTTTTTTCTAATTCCGTGATGAGTGTCACTGGTAGCTTGAAAGGAATAGCACTGAATCTGTAAATTGCTTTGGGCAGCATGGACATTTTAACAATATTGAATCTTCCTATCCATGAGCATGGAATATTTTTCCATTTGTTTGTGTCATCTCTGAATTCTTTTTTTTTTTTTTTAAGATGGAGTTTCGCTCTTGTTGCCCAGGCTGGAGTGCAATGGCGTGATGGAGCAGTGTTTTATAATCTCTCATTGTAGAGATCTTTCACCTCTCTGGTTAGCTGTATCCCTAGGTTTTTTTTTTTTTTTTTTGGCTATTCTGAATGGGATTGTGTCCTCGATTTGGCTCTCAGCTTGGATGTTATTAGTACATTGAAATCTTACTGATTTTTGCATTGATTTTGTATCCTGAAACTTTGCTGAAGTTGTATATCAGATCAAGGAGCTTTTGGGCAGAGACTATGGCAGTATCACCAGACATTGTCTACAGTTTATCTGATAGTCTCCTTTTAAAAATCCTTTTAGGCATGTTTTTGCTACTTCGCAATAATCTATTTCTTTCCTTATTATTTTCCATTTATTTGTATGTATGATAATATACATGCATATATGATAATAAATACTAATTTATTGACTATAAAAACACAGTGCTAATGAAAGGGCCGGGAACAAAGCCAAAAGGTCATGGCCAAGTTTCATCACATCTTAACAGTCACCAGTGCAGGGAACAACTTAGTGCCATAGGGACAAGCAAGCTACCACTGCCCCTTGCCTCTCCATCCCACAACCACCCATGTGCCCAAGACCTAATGATGGAAAATGGCTGGGCATAAGGCAAGGCCAACCTGAGAGATTGTGAGTATTCTCAAAAGGACAGACAGAAAGTGCAGGTGTAGACGGAGCCATGAGGATGATCAGACCAGTTATACAGAGAAACATTTGCACATCTGAGTGCATGATGAACTTGGCAGTGCTTCAGTAGCACTGTGCTAAAAGGGAACCAAATCAGAATTCTCAGTTTACTGTTCAATGTTTAAGTTCATCTTGCCTTTCCATACAGACATTCACATCTTCACTTTAAAATAACACACAATTCTCATGTCTTCTGCCAAATCATTTCTTTTCCCAGAGCATAAAAATGGGTCATCTCAACAGCATAAGGATTTCTTTGTATTCAGCCATATTTATTTTGAGAATTTAATTGAGAGTATTTATACTGGACCAGGGGTTTGTTTTGGTCGAACACTTTTTGAATAGCTATCAAGACAACTTAATTTTGTTCTCAATTTGTATGGTTTCACTTTATATTACTCATAAGCAAATATATTGTCATTCAGTCATGTTGATGATTGCATTCAAATAAAAATGTTTAATTTCAAGAAAAAATATTCAGTGGAAAAGTGTGTTTTCTTTATGCTCTCTGCCTACTTTTGACAATGAGATTTTTGCACAGGTGAATTTTTTAGAGTCAAATGACAAATATGTTTCTGTCTGTAAACACTGTCTATGTATTAGCAGATAAAACTTTTTAAATGAGGTTACAAGGAGTCCTCAGTCTTTCACATTAATAAGATTTTTAAAATAGTATTCAAGGCTCAGCAAAGACTAGTTCTTTCTGCATTCTAGACATCCGGTTGACATTTCCACCTCCACTATGTGAACTTACAACTGAGATTTGCACAAATAAAAGATTATTTATTCCTAGTCTTTTCTCAGCAACATGTTTTATGCCCTTGATTTCCTGATCTATGAAATACAGATAATTACTCTGCTAAAAGGGGGAGTGTGGCCATCCAAAAAAGAGTCCATATAAACCGAAAATCCCTGTAAAAACAAGGCAGTGATATTGGAATGGCAGGCCAAAAATGAAAGCTGTTCTTATTTTAGAAAAGCTCTTGGGAACTGATCATAGTGTCCTCGTTTTTCTTATGAATATTATATTCATTCTTGATAGTTCCAACTTTTGGGTAAACATTTTCATTAACCTCCATAATAACCCCGGCAATAAAAAAACTCTTCTCAACTCCTTATGTCTGGACAAAGCACGTAATGTAAGCTTCTTTGTAAGTCTGCTCCTAATTTCATTCCCTTTCTTTTTTTAATTCTTTAATTGGACTTTTTGTTTATATAAAGATAATTGTAAAATATTAATCATGTCTGTCTTTAATCTTTTGATTTTAGCTTATCTGGTTTTAGATGTCATATTCCTTCAATTAATATTAACTTACTTTCACTCTATTAAATCTTGCAACTGCAAAAAAATATTAATTTACAACAGAGGGTAAAAGTTGATGATTTGGGGAACACAATTTTGTCCACATAACATTTCATTTTTAAACAGTTGCCGACATCTAAAAATTGGAAGATTTCACATATAAATAAAGCTTCTTGGCTTATCTTGAAAAATGAGAAGGTTTTGCCACACAGGGCCTACATTCCTTCATGCCCTTAAGGAAATAACTGGCTGGAGCTGAGAAGCAGTTTCCTTATCCCCAGTCACTGTGGTTCCTGTCACTTCCTATCCCCACACATACACGGAATGTTAGTTTTTATTGTACTATTATTGCTGTTACTTTTCTTACAGTAAAGAGAAAAGTGAAATATTTCTCGTTAAAAGAGATTTTAAACATTCTAACTACAAATGATAAATAGGTGAGGTGATGGATATGTTAATTCACTTGATTTAATCATTCCACAATCTGTGTGTGTATGTATACATATACATACACATATATATACACATACATATATATATCAAAACATCACACTGTACCTCATAAATAATGCAATTATTACTTCACTATTAAAAATAAAATTTTACGTATTTATTGTTTTAGAGACAGGGTCTCGCTATGTTGCCCAGGGTAGTCTCAAACTCCTGAGCTCAAGGAATTCTCCCACTTCAGCCTCCTGAAGTAAGATGGGACTATAGGCACATGCCATCGTGCCCGGCTAAAAAATAAAAGTTGTGAAACGTGGGTGAAACAAAGAAACTAAGAATACTGTTCATTTCAGTAACAGTGGACAGTATTAACTTGTGGTAGCAAAAGTTCTTGTTATTTTTATTTACTCCTGCTTATATTATCTACATTATCAACTTGACCCCATAGGCCTATGAATTTGGCTTTCCTGGAGTTAAAAGTTTTCCACGTCACATCGCTGATGTGCCACATAGCCTTTCTGAGGTGAATATGATAAATACGTACATTTTCCCATTTTTGGACAAATAAAGGAAATGTAAATTTGAAGAAACTTTTAAATACCACATTAGAAAAACATTTGATAGGATGTAATGAACTTTCATTTGCCATATTTAGTGCTGTCATATTTTCTTATGTGACCTCCAGCTGGCAGGTCGCAATGGAGTATTCAAAGATAATACATCTTGGATAAATTCAGTTCTATGCCAAGTTGTCTCTGGCCATGATATTTTCTTCTGACCCAATAAGTGATGTGGGGACAGCATTTCAATTGAACCGTTTCACATTAGACGTAGATATTTGTCTGAATAGTCTTTGCCTACTTTCAGAATGGTATGCTTTATGCCTTTATAAGAGTTGTATCACAAATAGTCAACATAACTCTAAGTGCCTAAAAGCCTAGAGAATGAATTTAATGGATTTGGATTTCTGGCAACAGAAGCAACTCCTGCTGCCTTCTGCATTTGTAATATTTATTTGTGACCATAGAAAACCATTAACTGGTAAATACCCTCTCTGAAAGGTTCGAGTATTTTATTTGTCCATATTCTCTGATGGTCCTTGCTCATATGCAGCCATTTGGTAATACCATAAAAACAGGTTTGTTTATTTATTTGCCTATTTGTTTTGATCAATTTTGCACAGGTAATATCAGCTTTGTTTAAAAATGAACACATGGCCTCCAATTCCACTCTTAGGTATATACATAAGAGAATTGAAAATGGGTGTTCAAGCAAAAACTTGTACATGAATGTTTACAGCAACATTATTAATAGTAGCCAAAAGATGGAAACAGTCCAATGCCCATCAGTTGGTAAATGTACAAGTGAAATGTGGTACATCTATACAATGGAATATTATTCAGCCATAAAAAAGTACTGGCGGATGCTACAACATGGTTGAGCCTTAAAAACATTATGCTAACTGAAATAAGTCAGATGCAAAAAGTCACATATTGTATGATTCCATTTATATGACATGTCCAGAATAAGCATAGCCATAAAGACAGAAAGGAGATTAGCTGTTGTTTAGGGTTGATGACACCTACTGATAAACGAAGTTAAAATTTAGAAACATTTTATTTCCTTATACACACACACACACACACACGCATATATATATATACACACACAAAAAAGTATATGTTCATTTATAATTTATATAACTGAATTAATACCATAGTATAGATAGAGGAAAAGAAAAATACAAAACAGTTACTTGTTTTTGGCAAAAAATTTATGTTAATTTTACAAGCAGGGAAAGTAAACGAAATAATATTTTTGAAAACACAGGATAAGCCTGTTTGTGAAGTAAACCAAAAAAATCACGTTAGAAATGTGTTCCATTACTTGGAAAATATGCTGTTATATGAAAAAGGCATGTTGTGAAGAGATGTTATGATAAGATTACATTTTCCTTTGAAAATATATCACTATATATTTATTATATGTTCATACCTCACACATACATATGTGTGTATACACACACATACAAAGTTATTTCAGCTGAGAGTGTAGCTGAAGGAAACATGCTATGGTTTAAGACACTGTATGCTATGGAGGAAAGTCAATTCCAATAATTTGTTATAAGAGCTCACATATTTCGAATCAAGGCATTCTGGTAAGAATGTTATTTATTTAAATTAATGTTTCACTTTTCTAAATATATAGATCTACATATGAAAACTTTTTTGCCTATAGTAACTAAAGAATTCATCCCTGTTTGTATTCTCTATGTTGACTGAACTAGACAGCCCTCACTTTCACAATTAAATTGCATTCAACCTCTTCAGGCAAGAAAGTCAATGGCTCATTCTTTTCATAATTAAAGGCAGAGTACATGTTTTACTTTCAGCAATGGCAAAATAAGTCATATTGAACCAAACCTCCCATAGCTAGCAATTATAAACCCTGGGAAACAACTTAAATAACTATCTAAAAGCACTTGAGGACACTAGAACGTATTCCTTCTATCTAACTGTATGTTTGTACCCATTAACCATCTCTCTTCATTTCCCCAGCCCTCCCCAGCCTTGACTAACTACCATTCTACTGTCTACCTCCATGAGATCAAAGTTTATAACTCCCACAAATAAGTGAGAACATGTGGTATTCGTCTTTCTGTGCCTGGCTTATTTCACTTAATATAATGACTTCCAGTTCCATCTATGTTGCTGAAAATGACAGGATTTTGTTATTTTGTACGGCTGAATGGTATTCCATTGTGTATATATACCACATTTTCTTTTTCCATTCATCTGTTGATGGGCACTTAAGTTGATTCCTTATCTTGGCTATTGTGAATAGCATGGAGATAAATATAGGACTGTAAGTATCCTTTTGATAGACCGATTTCCTTTCCTTTGGATAAATGCCCAGTAGTGTGATTGCTGGATCATCTGGTAGTTCTATGTTTTGCTTTTTGAGAAACCTCCATACAGTTTTGATAGCACAGTAGGCTGACTATAGTTAACAATTTATTGTATATTTCAAAATAGCTAGAAGAGAATATTTGAAATATTCCCAACACAAATAAATTATAAATTTTCAAGGCAATGGATATTTTAAATACCCCAATTAGATCATTACAAATTATATGTATGTACCAAAATATCACATGTACCCCATAAATGTATATAATCATTATGTGTCAATAAAACATTTTTTAAAAAACTTTCCCTTTAGTACCTATTTGTCTCCTTAGAATATTTATGAGATTATCATAGTACATATTTTCATATGATGGTTTTATTTTCTTAGAGTACTGTATGATGTATGCATTTTGGTACCTTAATAATGACATTTCTGCATTCTTGTTGCTTCACGCTAAGATTTAGTAGTGCTTATATTTTGAAACTGTGTCACAGAAAAGTTAACATTTATTGTTCATTATTTTAAAGCACTTCAGTAAGACAGAAAGCAAGCAGAGATCGGAGAGAAGTAGAATTTGGAAGAGGAAATGTTTCTGGATGCCTGCTTTTATGGCTTTTTGCCCGATTACATGTGGAGTGGCTATCATGGCTTTTTGTCTGGTTACACATGGAGTGGCTAAAACTCAGATAAATCTGTAGTCTTACTTGTTTAGGAATCAATGGCCACATTTTGGGGCAACCACAGCAGCTGAAAAATAAGTAAATAATACACTGAAAGGTGAAAGTCGCAAACAGAGTGCCACAAATTCTGTATATAACTTTGGCTCAAACATCTGGCTGACCCCTGAACTATACATGGTGGGGAAAACAGTAAGCTTCAGTTCTTTTAGCCTTAGCTAAAATATTTCATCTGATGCCAACTGCAGAAGAGACAGAGACTGAATTAATTTGTTGCTTCAACCAACAAACAAGTTAATTCTCTGCACAGCAGTGGTCCCCAACCTTTTTGGCACCAGGGGACCAAGACCGGTTTTCAGGAAGACAATTTTTCCACCGATGGGGTGTGGGGGTAGGTTTCAGGATGAAACTGTTCTACCTCAGATCATCAGGCATTAGATTCTCATAAGGAGCATGCAACCTAGATCCCTCGCATGTGCAGTTCACAATAGGGTTCACACTCCTATGAGAATCTAATGTCACCACTGACCTAAAAGGAGGCGGAGCTCAGGTGGTAATGCTTGCTGGCCCACGGCTCACCTCCTGCTGTGAGGCCTGGTTCCTAACAGGCCAGGGACCAGTACTGGTCCATGACCTGGGGGTTGGAGACCCCTGCTGTAGAGGAACTAAATTTGGAATCTACAAGGTATCATTCACAAAGACAGTGTTACATAAACAAAGACAGCGATACATAAACAAAAAGTAAGTACAATGTTAGTATATCTGCAATACAAGATATGCTAAAGGAAGTTTTTTTAGGCTGAAGAGAAATGATACCAGATGTAAAATGAAATCTAAATAGAGAAATGAAAAGCATAAAAAATGGCCAATATGTGGGTAAATATAAACCACTATCTTTTATTTTCCTTTTAATTTCTTTTAAATATAAGTTGCTTTAAAGCAAAAATTATAATGTATTATGAGATTTAATGTATGTGGGTATAATACATATGGCAGCTATAGTATAAAAGAGCGGTGGTAAGAGGAAATGCATAACACCAATGTTCTTTTATTTTATGTGAAGTGGTACAATATGAACTCTGAGAACACAGAAAGATTAGTGGTTTATATTGTAATCCCTAAAGCAATCACTTTAAAATACAATAAGGTATAGCTATAAAGTAAATAGAGAAAGCAGAATGAAGTTCTAAAACATATTTATTTCACCTAAAACAAGACAAACACATATGCATAAGATTGTGATTGGATCCCTTCCTTTCACTGTATACAAAAAATCAACCCCAGATTGATTAAAGACATAAATGTAAAAGCTAAAACTATAAAAACTCTAGGAGAAAATCTAGGAAATACCATTATGGACACAGGCTGACAAAGATTTTATGATGAAGACTCCAAAAGCAATTGCAGCAAAAACAAAAATTCACAAGTGGGACCTAATTAAACTAAAGAGCTTCTGCACAGCAAAAGAAACTATCAACAGAATAAACAGACAACATACAGAAAGGGAGAAAATATTTGTAAACTATGCATCTGACAAAGGTCTAATATCCAGAATCTATAAGAAACTTAAACAAATCAACAAGCAAAAACAAACAGCCTGATTAAAAAATGGGCAAAGGACATGAATAGTTTTCAAAAAAAGACATACATGCAGCCAACAGGCATATGAAAGAATGCTCAACATCACCAATCATTAGAGAAATGCAAATCAAAACTACAAAAAGATAGCATCTCACACCAGTCATAATGGCTATTATTAAAAAGTCAAAAAATAACAGATGCTGACAAGGTTGTGGAGAAAAGTTAACAATTATACACTGCTAGTGGGAATGTAAATTAGTTCAGCCACTGTGAAAAGCAGTTTGGCAATTTCTTAAAGAACTAAAACAGAACTACTATTATACCCAGCAATCCCATTACTGGGTACATACCCAAAGGAATGTAAATCGTTCTCCCGTAAAGACATATGCACGTGTATGTTCTCTGAAGCACTATTCACAATAGCAAAGACATGGAGTCAACCTAGATGCCCACCAATGATGGATTGAACAAAGAAAATGTGATACATACATACCATAAAAAGAATGAGATTATGTCTTTTGCAGGGGTGTGGATGGAGCTAGAGGCCATTATCCTTAGCAAACTAGCACAGAGACAGAAAACCAAATACCTCACGTTCTCCCTTATAAGTGGTAGTTAAACACTGAGTACACATGAACATTATGATTGCAACAACAGATATCAGGGGCTACTAGGGGGAAGGGTAGTTGGGAGGGGAGGGATGAAAAACTTACATACTATGCTCACTTTCTGGGTGATGGGATCAATTGTACCTCAAACCTCAGCATCACATAATATATCCATGTAAGAAACCTGCACATGTACCCCCTGAACCTAAAATAAAAGTTGAAATTGTAAAATAAAAAGTAAAATAAAATGTAGGTTTTTATTTTCATTATTCAGATACAGTAAAGCCAACAGATGCGGAGATAATTGCCACTGAATAGATAGATTATTACACTTCTCAAATGCAGGGGGCACACCAGGCCAAGCAACTGAGATGCTTGTTAAGAAAGTAAAAGATGGCCAAGAAAAGCCTAACATACAATAACCCCTGCTTTCAAGGGACTTAGAGTTTAGTTCAAAGAATGGTGATATGGGAGGCTCTTTACCATTCTCAGAGTCAGACAGCTTCAGAGATGCTAATGGTGAAATTAATCTTTCCTTTATTTAGAAATATGGGCTCAAATTAGATATACACATTGCTTTGCTTTCCTGTCACCTTTTTGTGCCAAGAGGCAGCAAGATTCCTTAGTTCACACTTTTTAGTCACCCCATATACCTACAATCTTGAAATACATCCACTACCCTACAGCAACTTACATTAAATGATGCCTTACAGTTTAAAATGCAATTTCACAGGTGTTTTAACAAAATAATCCTAAAATGTATGCCGAGCATGAACTATTATTCCTATTTTTTGGATACATAAACTGATTAAGGGAGATCTGCATAGTGGGTTTAAAAGTCAGGGGGTTATACACTCACAGATAATGGGTTGTTGACTTTGAGCAAAAATTCCCCAGAAATGTAATCCTTATTCGGTCCCAGTTGGAAATCAGAGGGGGTGATTGCGAAGGAGTAGAGGGCTTATATGGAAAGAAAGATGAGTATCCTAGGGTGTGCTGAGGATAACTCTTCTTGTGGAAAAAGAAAAGTCATAAGCTCAGAAGTCCTGGGCTTGCTGGGATGCCATTAAAAACGAGTCAGCCCCTCACTCAACTTCCCGCTTTTAAATGGGTGCCAACCCGTATGTTCATCGCAGCACTATTCATGTTCACAAAGACATGGAATCAACCATAGGTGCTCATCTAGGTGGATTGAATAAAAAAAATGTACTATGCCACCATAGAAAAAAAATGAAATCATGTCCTTTGCAGCAACATGGATGCAGCTGGAGGCAATAATCCTAAGCAAAATAATGCAAAATCAGAAAACCAAATACTGCATGTTCTCACTCATACGTGGGAACTAAACATTGAGTACACAAAGACAGGAACAATGGACACTGGGGCCTACTTGAGGGGAGAACAAGGAAGACAGTTTAGGATTGAAAAATCTACCTGTCAGGTAGTACGGTTAAGGATTAGTGCACTTCCAATTGAATGAAGGATAGCTGTATTATGTTAGGCTTAATTATGACCTTATGATTATCTTTACTTGGAGATTAAGTATGATTTCAGGAAATGAGTATGGGTTCAAGTTGACAAGGGGTGGGCTTGTGATGGTTAATATTAAGTGTTAACTTGATTGGATCAAAGGATACAAAATATTGTTTCTGGGTGTATCTGGGTATTTCTGGGTGTTGCCAGAAGAGATTAACATTGGAGTCAGTGGACTGGGAGAGGAAGACCCACCCTCAGGAAGACCCACCCTCAGGAAAACCCACCCACAATCTGGGTGGGCACCATCCAATCAGCTTCCAATGTGGCTAGAAAAAGCAGACAGAAGAAGGTGGAAGAAGCTGACTTGCTGAGCCTTTCAGCCTTCATCTTTCTCCCATGCTGGATGCTTCCTGCTCCCGAACATCAACTCCAAGTTCTTCAGCTTTTGGACTCTTGGACTTACACCAGTGGTTTGCCAGGGGCTCTTGGACCTTCAGCCACAGACTGAAGGCTGCACTGTTGGCTTCGCTACTTTTGAGGTTTTGGGACTTGGACTGAGCCACTACTGTCTTCCTTGCTCCTCAACTTGCAGATGGCCTATCGTGGGACTTCACCTTGTGATCATGTGAGTCAATTCTCCTTAATAAAATCCTTTTCACATATACATATATCGTATTAATTTTGTCCCTCTAGAGAACCCTGACTAATACACTATCTGGTTGATGAAATAATTTGTACAACAAACCCCAGCGACATGTAATTTATCCATGTAACAAACTGGCATATATATGTACACTCTGAACCCAAAAGTTGGAAGGGGCAAAAAAGAAAGCAAACAAAGGATAGAGGAATTTTTTAAAGGAGATGCACTAAAATAGCAAAATATTGTAATTAAATCAAATTTTATTGATAGTACTTTAAATGCTAATAGACTAAACACCCCCAAGTAAAAGGCAAAGATTATGAGAATATATCCAAAAACAAGATCTAAATATATGTTGTCTAAAGGAAATGCAGTTTAACTATAACAGCAAAATAAGCTGAAAATAAAGGGAAAGAAAAAGATCTACCACACAAACAGTAAGCATAAGAAAGCTGTAGTGGTGATATTAATATCAGATTTTGTACTTGGTGGCTACAGGACATTTTATGCCTCTGCCTCAGGATATAACCATGAATAAAATGAACAAAGTTCTCACCCTTTCAAAGTTAATGTTTTAGTGGGGTTGGTAAAAGATAATAAACAAATAAGTAAAATATGGAGTATGTGATATGGCCTAGCTAATTTGGACAAGCACAACATGATTGACAGTTAAGAAAAGGGAGTTAGGAGCCATGATGGTGGATTTCAGTCACAGCTCTGCCCACTTAAAAACTGTGTGACCTTAGGGACAATAATAATAGTATCTCCCTATTAAACTTGATGTGAGAAATAAATGTGTTAGTACATATGAAGCACTGAAAACAGTGCATGGCTAAGAGAGGGAACTACCAAAGTTTGTGCTGTCATTTTTATTGCGGAACAATTAATGCAGGGAAAGGAGATGGGGAGTGCAGAAGGGATGTGAACTTTTAAAAGTAGTATAATCATTGAAGTTCTCACTGATGGAAATGACACTTGAGCAAAGACCTATTTCTATATAAAGGATTATTGTGTGTTACAGCAGAAGCCAGCACAGGGGAAGTGACTCACTGAAAGTCCTATGACCCGTGATAGACCTGGTATCTGAGGCCTAGGTACCAGATACCGTTTCTCCAGTGGACTTATGAATGTCATTTCTTTCTCAGACTTAATGGAAAATTGCTTCTTTGACATTCAACTAAAAGGTGAAATGACAAAGACATAAAAACACATGGAATAAAAAGCTTTCAATGATAAATTCTGTTCCTCTAGGTTTTGTTTTTGTTTTGTTTTGTTTGGGATTGTTTTGGAGCGGGGACAGGGTCTTGCTTTGTCACCCAGACTGGAGTGCAGTGGTGCAATCACAGCTCATTGCAGCCTCAACCTCCCTCGCTCAAGCAATCTTCCCACCTCAGCATCCCAAGTAGCTGTGACTAGGCAGGCACATGCCACCATACCAGACTAGTTTTTGTATTTTTTTGTGTGTGTGGAGACAGAGTTTCATTATTTTGCCCAAGCTAGTCTCAAACTGCTGGACTCAAGCAATCCTCCCGCCTCAGCCTCCCAAAGTGTTGGGATTACAGGCATGAGTCACTGCACCTGGCCCTTCAGAAGTTTTTAACATTTCATTCTTACTACGAAATGCTTTTTCTCACATTAACTTCTTTCTTCTTACTACTCTCACAAACATTTTTGCTTTCCAAACTCGATTCTAAAATCCACCATTTCACACACTCTCCAGACAATATCCCCAAATCCCATAGAGTATCAGTAGGGTCACAAACTTTCTTTTTAACAATGATCATAAAGTCATAAATACACATTAACTGGTTCCAAATTCTTTACAGTGAATTATATTACTAATTTAATTATAAAAAGGAAGGGAAAGTTAACAAAAGACTTTGCCTATCCAAAAACAGAAAAATAATTTTAAAGAAATATGAATTATGGGAAACAATTCCAGCATATTTTACAGGCAGATATTTAATATTCTTAATATATAAATAAGTCTGAATACCTAAAATAGTTTTATTCCAAGTCTGCAGTGAAATAATTCAAATAATAATTCTGCATTACAAACATATAAAGACTAAGGAAGAACAAAATTATAATGTATGTAAGCAAAAATACATATTAAACAACAGAATTTATTAACCATACTATACATATAGTGATTAAAATTTTCTAAAACAATATATAATGTCATCTGAACCTACCTATATAGTACTAGGAACATGGAAATATATCTGGAGAATAGAAACTACATTACCAAGGATGGACATCTTGTTACATAACAGGACAAGAGATTTAAAACTTTTCTCCAATGAATACTTATTTCTCCACTGCATTTATTTTTGGAACAAATACATTAATTTTGAAGTCAGCAAAATTAAAATGAGATAAAATTTTATAATATTATATATTTCTCATTAGAAATTTGACCACAATAATAATTCTGTCAAAATGTAGTCCTGTACATGAAAAAATATATATCAAATATACATACATATGCGCACATAATTTTTAAAAAGAAGTTACAAAACATTTTGCAATATACATCTGTATGCAGGCATTTATGTGTGTGTGTGTGTGTGTGTATATATATACATATATATATAAAAAAATCATCTGTCTCACACACACACAAACAAACACACATACACAGACAGCTTTCTTTTTATCATGGAGGAGGCTGAAGAAAACTTCCTGGCACATGATTTAATATAATTTAATTACAGTAGGCTCTGTCTGGGCCACTTTATTTGCCATGTAAAATTCTAGAAAGTTCCTTCTGATGGGGCCTGTCCTTCCCAGGCTTCCTGCTTAATGATGTACAAGTAGCCATTTTGGAACTGGTCACTAGATGGTACTGATCTCTAATTTCTGATTTTTCCAATGAAAATCAATAATAATTTGGGAAAATGAAACAATCTTCTGCTAAAAGTCATTTTGCCTTGTGAGTGGTGCAAGAGTGTGTAAATCAAAATAATGATCAAATCCCTTTACTTAGTTTTCCTTTCTATGGTTCCACAAATATAAATATTTCTTCTTACTACTCTCACAAACATCTTTACTTTCCAAACTTGATTCTAAAACCCACCATTTCACACACTCTCCTGACAGTATCCCTAAATCCCATACAGCACGTAGCAATAGTGGTAACACTCTGCTGTGAGGGCTGGGGTCAGAGCAAAGAGAGGAGAATGGGTTCAGCCACTTTCTATAATTGTTTCATTAAGTTTCACACAGTTTTCTGGACATGCCCAACCGCTGAATAGTGGATTTCCATAATGGATTTCTCCAGGGATGAATCAGGTTATATAGCATTTCCCGTCTTTTATATCTGGCTAGAATCTCAGATTATCTCCTCCTTCTACTCTTTCCCTGGATAATGCCTCTTTTCCCCTCGGGTCTCAGTTTAAACATCACTTCCTGTGGGAAGCTTCCCCAACACATCCTAACGGTTTTATTAACTTTACCCACCTAGTAACTCCACCAGCTTCACCATTTCCAGATACACTTTTTCATTTGAAAAGGGTCCAATGAGTGTGCACTCAAAATTTCTCATGGCTGTGGCTTCACACAATGGACTGATGACTCTGGAGCTTTCAAATGTCTTATCTAATGATTGGCCCAAGGATTTGCCTATTCCACTTTTGAGCGGGATGCCTGGGACATAGGTCAGATGAGTAACATAGGTCAGATAAGCCCAGATAGTGAAGACTACAGTGGATACTTAACTCTTCAATGCCCAGACACTGAAGAACATCTTGATTATGGTATATACTTTTATGGGCTTTGTTTCTGAATGTAACAGGAATTCACCCTCAATTTAAACAATAGAGAAACCACATTCATAAATGTAGGGGAAAATACAAATAACAAGCTCACTGCAACCTCTGCCTCCTGGGTTCAAGTGATTCTCCTGCCTCTGCCTCCCGAGTAGCTGGGATTACAGGTGCCTGCCACCACACCCAGCTAATTTTTGTATTTTTAGTAGAGACGCAGTTTTGCCATGTTGGCCAGGCTGGTTCTCGAGCTCCTGACCTCAGGTGATCCACCTGCCTCGGCATCTCAAAGTCCTGGGATTACAGGTGTGAGCCACCGCGCCTGACCAATTAGTGATATTTTAATCAGTTTCTACTATCTTCTAGGCCCCTTCCTTCTATTCTTATTAAATTCTCACAATAATAATAATGTCACTAGACTAGTGTTATGAGAATGTTGATAGATTATTCTGCTGCCACTACTAGTTTATATGATACTTAATAGCATTGCTTCCCTTCTATTTCTATTTAGGAGGCGAAGAATCTTTTAAGAAAGTGGAAAGCTGCTATATTTAAATTTGTATTGCAAAACATTTGTGATACAGTATTTGTAAAATTGAGGTAAAAAAATTTCTCAAAGTCTATTTTTTCATCTCGTTCTTTTAATAAAGGAACTATAGCTGAAAAAAAAAGGAATAAGATAAATTCCCTGAAGTGGAAATTGTGGGACAGAATAAATTTTTGTCCAGTTTTGTTTTGATGGAAGGTGCATTTGGAAACAGACTACATTCATTTTTTTAAGACAATACAAAAGGCTGACAAAGACTCAGAGCAACTTAACTGTCATACATTGCCCTGGCAGGGATTCAAATGGCAAAATGACCTTGGAAAACAATTTGGCAGTTTTTATAAACAACATAAAGATAGCACTTAACCCACAATCCCACTCCTAGGTATTTTACCCAAGAGATTTGAAGACTTCATAAGTTTGCATAAAAATGTGTACATGAATGTTCATAGTTTCATTGTTCATAATAGACAAAAGTAGAAAAAGCCCAAATGTCTATCAATTGATGAATGGATAAATATATGGTATTGTAATCCATACAATGAAATATTAATATTATTCAGCCTTAAGAAGGAATTAAGTGACTGATGTATGATACAATGCAGATGAACCTAAAAAATATTACGCTAAGTGAAAGAAACCAGAAAAAAACAAAGGAATATTTCCTATATAATTCCACTTTTATAACATTGTGGAAAATATAAAACTATAGAGATAAAAAATCAGATTAGAGGTTGCCAGAGACTGGCGGGAGGGAGAAGGGGATTGACTACAAGAGCACGACTGGGCTCTACCAGTGATAGAAATGTTTATGCCTCTGTGATGGTCATGGCTGCCAATTGTATTCATTTTTCAGTTATCGAACTGAACACCTAAAAACAATCAGACTGACAGTAGGTAAAGTATATCCCAGTAACCAAAGTTGAGGGGGCAGAAATGGACCACATTTAAGACCAGTTCTGAGTTGAAGAGGCTGCTGAAACACTGAGAGAATACCATCAGAAACAACAGGAAACACTTAAAAATAGCTAACAGAGCAACTGTTCACATTTGGCTATTTCCCTTGCCCTCTGTGCAAACTTTCTGGTTTTAAAAATAAAATAAGTAGGTTCAGTGGACGCACGCGGCCTCGATCTCTGGACTCGTCACCTGCCCCTCCCCCTCCCGCCGCCGTCACCCAGGAAACCGGCCGCAATCGCCGGCCGACCTGAAGCTGGTTTCATGGCAGCCTCAAAGAAGGCAGTTTTGGGGCCATTGGTGGGGGCGGTGGACCAGGGCACTAGTTCGACGCGCTTTTTGGTTTTCAATTCAAAAACAGCTGAACTACTTAGTCATCATCACGTAGAAATAAAACAAGAGTTCCCAAGAGAAGGATGGGTGGAACAGGACCCTAAGGAAATTCTACATTCTGTCTATGAGTGTATAGAGAAAACATGTGAGAAACTTGGACAGCTCAATATTGATATTTCCAACATAAAAGCTATTGGTGTCAGCAACCAGAGGGAAACCACTGTAGTCTGGGACAAGATAACTGGAGAGCCTCTCTACAATGCTGCGGTGTGGCTTGATCTAAGAACCCAGTCTACCGTTGAGAGTCTTAGTAAAAGAATTCCAGGAAATAATAACTTTGTCAAGTCCAAGACAGGCCTTCCACTTAGCACTTACTTCAGTGCAGTGAAACTTCGTTGGCTCCTTGACAATGTGAGAAAAGTTCAAAAGGCCGTTGAAGAAAAACGAGCTCTTTTTGGGACTATTGATTCATGGCTTATTTGGAATTTGACAGGAGGAGTCAATGGAGGTGTCCACTATACAGATGTAACAAATGCAAGTAGGACTATGCTTTTCAACATTCATTCTTTGGAATGGGATAAACAACTCTGCGAATTTTTTGGAATTCCAATGGAAATTCTTCCAAATGTCCGGAGTTCTTCTGAGATCTATGGCCTAATGAAAGCTGGGGCCTTGGAAGGTGTGCCAATATCTGGGTGCTTAGGGGACCAGTCTGCTGCATTGGTGGGACAAATGTGCTTCCAGATTGGACAAGCCAAAAATACGTATGGAACAGGATGTTTCTTACTGTGTAATACAGGCCATAAGTGTGTATTTTCTGATCATGGCCTTCTCACCACAGTGGCTTACAAACTTGGCAGAGACAAACCAGTATATTATGCTTTGGAAGGTTCTGTAGCTATAGCTGGTGCTGTTATTCGCTGGCTAAGAGACAATCTTGGAATTATAAAGACGTCAGAAGAAATTGAAAAACTTGCTAAAGAAGTAGGTACTTCTTATGGCTGCTACTTCGTCCCAGCATTTTCGGGGTTATATGCACCTTATTGGGAGCCCAGCACAAGAGGGATAATCTGTGGACTCACTCAGTTCACCAATAAATGCCATATTGCTTTTGCTGCATTAGAAGCTGTTTGTTTCCAAACTCGAGAGATTTTGGATGCCATGAATCGAGACTGTGGAATTCCACTCAGTCATTTGCAGGTAGATGGAGGAATGACCAGCAACAAAATTCTTATGCAGCTACAAGCAGACATTCTGTACATACCAGTAGTGAAGCCCTCAATGCCCGAAACCACTGCACTGGGTGCTGCTATGGCGGCAGGGGCTGCAGAAGGAGTCGGCGTATGGAGTCTCGAACCCGAGGATTTGTCTGCCGTCACGATGGAGCTGTTTGAACCTCAGATTAATGCTGAGGAAAGTGAAATTCGTTATTCTACATGGAAGAAAGCTGTGATGAAGTCAATGGGTTGGGTTACAACTCAATCTCCAGAAAGTGGTGACCCTAGTATCTTCTGCAGTCTGCCCTTGGGCTTTTTTATAGTGAGTAGCATGGTAATGTTAATCGGAGCAAGGTACATCTCAGGTATTCCATAAAACCTACCAACTCATGGATTCCCAAGATGTGAGCTTTTTACATAATGAAAGAACCCAGCAATTCTGTCTGTTAATGCAATGACACTATTCATAGACTTTGATTTTATTTATAAGCCACTTGCTGCATGACCCTCCAAGTAGACCTGTGGCTTAAAATAAAGAAAATGCAGCAAAAAGAATGCTATAGAAATATTTGGTGGTTTTTTTTTTTTAAACATCCACAGTTAAGGTTGGGCCAGCTACCTTTGGGGCTGACCCCCTCCATTGCCATAACATCCTGCTCCATTCCCTCTAAGATGTAGGAAGAATTCGGATCCTTACCATTGGAATCTTCCATCGAACATACTCAAACACTATTGGACCAGGATTTGAGTCTCTGCATGACATATACTTGATTAAAAGGTTATTACTAACCTGTTAAAAATCAGCAGCTCTTGCTTTTAACAGACACCCGAAAAGTCTTCTTTTCTACATAGTTGAAGACAGCAACATCTTCACTGAATGTTTGAATAGAAACCTCTACTAAATTATTAAAATAGACATTTAGTGTTCTCACAGCTTGGATATTTTTCTGAAAAGTTATTTGCCAAAACTGAAATCCTTCAGATGTTTTCCATGGTCCCACTAATTATAATGACTTTCTGTCTGGATCTTATAGGAAAGGATACTTTCTTTTTTCTTCCATCTTTCCTTTTTATATTTTTTACTTTGTATGTATAACATACATGCCTATATATTTTATACACTGAGGGTAGCCCACTTATAAATTAAGAGCACATTATATTCAGAAGGTTCTGACAGGGCTGGTCTTAAGTGAACCACTGTGTATATAAATATGTTGGAAAACAGCTGTATACATTTTTGGGCAACGGTTATGCATAATATTTACCAGGAGAATTTTTTTCTTAACAAGCCAACATTTAAAATTTATGTTTTATGTCAATAAAAGAAAATATACTTTATTGTGACTTCAACTATATTTCTTATCCCTTACATTTTTATTTAATTGTCTTAGCTTAAAAAAAGAAGAAACTGTGGAATACTACAGTAAATATTGTTTTCAAACACAAGCAATAATTCAAATAGTTATTTTTCTTTTGAATTAATTGTAGACATATTTTGGATCCTGTTGAGGGGATAAGAGGATGTCAAAAAAGTTAAATACCTAAGTAGAAAAAAATATAGAAATAAAGCCAAGAATCTCTTTCAGTTCAAATGTTATCAATTGTTAATAAGAAATTGCTATCTGGGATGACAGAATTATCTCTGCTTAGTGTCTTATTATAACTGAAAGAAGGCTTATCATTACAAATGCCTTCCAATGAAACCAAGAATTTCTCAAAATATTTAATGTCACATATTATAAGAAGTTACCTAATCCTGCTTCTTAACGTCAATTTTTAAAAATATCTTAAAATTACTTTGTTTTGTAGTAAACAGTGAAGAAAAGATTGCCTCCTAATTATTTTTTTCAACGAGTGCTGAATGGGAAAACATTTATATCTTACTATAAAAGGTTCTGTTTTGTTTGGAATTAATGGTAGCTTTATTGACTGTTCTGATTGTGCTGTTTCTAAATTATTGAATCTGCTAGGTTTTATTCATGCAGCCACCACTTAAGTGACTAAATATTATAGAAAGGTACTGTGAAATGATCACTTTGTGGCAGGGGTACTTTTAAACATAAATGTTTCTACAAAAGTAGGTTGAGTTCATTGTAAATAATTGTGAAAGCCACTGTTCAAATAATTTTAAGATTACATTAATTTTTCTATAAATTGCAAGATTTATAAATGTTTGAAATTGTACACATTGATATTTAATCACAAATTTACTTAAAATAAATTGACCACTTGTTCTTAAAAAATAAATAAATAAAAATTAAAAAATAAAATAAGTATATTGTAAAAAAATCTTAATGATAATGACTAAAAGAATAGTAACTTAATGTATAATTTGCTGAAGAGTAGAATTAAACCAAGGATTTGAGAGGAGAAAAAAGCCTGAAAGAATTTGAAAATTGCCAGAAAAACAGAAAAAAAGTAGGGCATAGAAAAGGTAGAAAAATAGAAAGCACAAAATAAAATGGTAAAAGTAAATCCAAATGTATAGGAAATCATATTAAGTATAAACTAACTCAGTCAGTTTTTAAAAAGACAATATCTGATTGATTTTTTTAAGTTCAATTATACGCAATTTACAAGAGACACCACTAAAATGAAATGACACAGAAGGGGAAAACAATTCTAGATACACTGAGTTAACAAGATTTATAGCTAAAATATGACAGCATAGAAATTTTGAAAGTAAAGGGACAGCAAAAGACATACCAGCAAAATACTGAACAAAAGAAACTTAGCGTAGCTATATTACTATCAGGAAAAAAAACAGTCTTTAAGGCAAAAAGCATTATTAAGGGTAATGAAGGTCAGTACAGATGAAAGGTATAATTCTCCAGGAAAGTATCACAGTTATATGCTTTTATGCCTCCTACTAACACAGCTTCAAACCTACAGAGCAAAAATCAACGAATTACAAAGAGAAATTGACATATCTACCATTTCTGAGAGTTCTTAACATTCCTCTCTCAGTAATTGATAGATCAAGCAGGCAAAAAAAAAAAAAAAGTAAAGATATGGAAAACTTGAAAAACAAAATTAACAAGCTTGATCTAATGGACATATTATTCTGCACCAACTATTCAAAAACTCAATAGAAAGGAGGCAGAACAAGATGGCAGAATACAAAGGCTCCACTGACTATTCCCAGAGCAAGGAACCAAGTTAAAATCTACACAGAAAAACACTTTCATAAGAACCAAAAATCAGATGAGCACTCATAATATGCAGTTTTAAATTCATATCACTGAAAGAGGCACTGAAGACATAGAAAATCACCAACTCCACCCTTCCGCAACCCTGGTCAGTAGTGGTGTGGTGCAGAGAGCATCTCTTGGCGCTGGGGGAGGGAGAATACAGTTGTGTGCAATTATGAGGCATTCAAATAAGTGCTGTCCTATTAGAGCAGCAAGGAAAACCAGGACAAACTTAGCTGACAGAGAGAGCATTTAAATCAACACTAGCTAGAGTGAGAATCGCCCATCGCAGCAGTCTGAACTGGAGAGTCCACAAACCTCACCACCCAGGGCTACAGCGCTGTCTCCAAGTAAACTTGAAAGTCAGTCTAGGTTATAAGGACTACAACTCTTAGACAAGTCCTAGTGCTGAACTAGGCCCAGAGACAGTGGACTGTGGGGGTGGGGGGTGGGGCATGCAACCAACTGAGAAACCAGCTGGGTCAGCCTAGGGAGTGCTGGCATCACCTCTCCCCTAACCCCAGGCTTCACAGTTCATGGCTTCAAAAGAGACTCCTTCCTTCTGCTTTAGGAGAGGAGAGGGAAGAGTGGTGAGGACTCTGTCTTCCATCTAAGATACCAGCTCAGTCACAGCAGGATAGGGCACCGCTCAGAGTTACAAAGCCCCCATTCCAAGCCCTAGGTCCTGGATGACATTTCTAGACACACACTGGGCCAGAAGAGAACCCACTGCCTTGAAGGAAAGGACCAAGTCCTTGCAGCATTCATCACCTGCTAACTGAAGAGCCCTTGGGCCCTGAATAACCAGCAGCAATACCCAGGTACTAAATTGAGGACCTTGGGTGAGCCTCTGAGACTAGCTGGCTTCCGGTGAGACTCAGCACATTACCAGCTGTGGTGTCTATGGGGCAAAACTCTTTCTGCTTGAGAAAAGCAGAGGGAAAAGTAAAGGGAGCTTTGTCTTGTACCTTAGGTACCAGCATGACTACAGGGGAGTGAAGCACCAAGAGGGCTCTTGGTGTCCCCAGTTCTAAGAATTTACTCTGGGAAGGTATTTTGGACCTTTCCTGGGAGAGAGGGGAGCCCACTGCCCTGAAGGGTGAGTCCCAGGCCAGGCAGCATTCTCCACAAGCGGACTTAAGAGCTTTGGGGTCTTAAGGGAACATCACTGGTAGTCTGGCAGTACTCCTCATGACCAGAAGAAGCAGCGGCTATGGGGTGAGGTTTCTCTGCCTTTGGAAAAGGAAGAGAAGAGTAACAAGGACTGCATCTTGTGGTTTGAGTGCCAGCTCAGCCACAATAAAATAGAACACCAGATAGACTTCTAAGGTTTTTCATCCTACTCCCTGACTCCCTGATGGCACCTGCAGACCCACCCAGGGCCTGGGGGTCTTTGCTACCCTGAAGAGAAGAATATTGGCTTGGCTGGCCTTGCCACCTGCTAACTGTGGAGCCCCAGGGCCTTGAGTGAGCATAAGCAGTAGTCAGAGAAGGGTTACAGTAGGCATTGGGTGAAACCCTGCACTATGCTGGTTTCAGGTCTGACCGAGCACAGTCATGGCAGTGGTGGTCACATGGGTGTTGTGTCACTCCACCCCCAGCTTTAGGTGGCTCAAAATAGAGAGAGAGAGAGAGAGAGAGAGAGACTTTATAGGTTTGGGAAAAATAAGGGAAGAAAACAAGACTCTCTGCCTGGTAATCCAGAGAATTCTCCTGGATCTTGTCCAAGACCATCGCGGTGGTACCATGAAGAGTCTGCAAGAACCACAGCGTTACTGGGCTTGGGGTGCCCCCTAAAGCAGATATAGCTTAGCTAACAACACTCAAGTCTTTTCAAATATCTGGAAATGCTTCCCAAGAAAGACAGCTAAAAATAAGCCCAGACAGTGAAGACTACAATGAATGCCTAACTCTTCAATGCCTAGACACTGAAGAACATCTACTAGCATCAGCACCATCCAGGAAAACATGACCTCATCAAGCAAACTAAATGAGGCCCAGGAACCAAACCTGGAGAAACACAGGTATGTGACCTTTCAGAGAATTCAAAATAGCTATGTTGAAGAAACTTAAAGAAATTCAAGATAACACAGAGAATGAATCAAAATTCTATTAGATAAATTTAACAAAGAGATTGAAATAATTAAAAGGAATCAAGCAGAAACTCTGAAGCTGAAAAATGCAATTGGGATACTGAAGAATGCATCAGAATCCTTTAATAGCAGAATGGATCAAACAGAAGTAAGAACTAGTGGGCTTGAAGACAACCTATTTGAAAATACAAAGTCAGAGGAGACAAAAGAGAAAAGAATAAAAAACAATAAAGCACACCTACATGATCTAGAAAATATACTCAAAAGGGCAAATCTCAGAGTTAGTGGCCTTAAAGAGGAGGCAAAGAAAGAGATAGAGGTAGAAAATTTATTGAAAAGGAATAATAACAGAGCACTTCACAAACCTAGATAAAAATATCAACATTCAAGTACAAGAAGGTTGCAGAACACCAAGCAGATTTAACCCAAAGAAGACTACCTCAAGGCATTTAATAATCAAGCTCCCAAAGATCAAAGATAAAGAAAGGATCCTAAAAGCACCAAGAGAAAAGAAACAAATAACATACAATGGAGTCCAATACATCTAGCAACAGACTTTTCAGTGGAAACCTTACAGGACAAGAGAGTGGCATGACATATTTATAGTGCTGAAGGAAAAAAACTTTTACCCTAGAATAATATGTCCAGCAAAAATATCCTTTAAACATGAAAGAGAAATAAAGACTTTTCCAGACAAACTAAAGCTGAAGAGTTTCATTAACACCAGACTTGTCCTACAAGAAATGCTAAAGAAAGTACTTCAATCAGAAAGAAACGGACATTAATGAGTAATAATCACCTGAAGGTATAAAACTCACTGGTAATAGTAAGTACACAGAAAAACACAGAATATTATAATACTGTAATTGTGGTGTGTAAACCACTTTTATCCTAAGTAGAAAGAGTAAATGATGAACCAATCCAAAATAATAACTACAATAACTTTTCAACACATAGTCAGTAAAATAAGATATAAATAGATACAAAAAGATTAAAAGCAGGAGGAGAAAGTTAAAGTGTGGAATTTTTATTAGTTTCCTTTTTGCTTGTTTCTTTATGCAAATAGTGTTAAGTTGTTACCAGGTTAAAACAATGGGCTATAAGAAGGTATTTGCAAGCCTCATGGGAACCTCAAATCAAAAACCACACAATGAATACAGAAAAAAATAAAAAGCAAGAAACAAAATCACATCACCAGAGAAAATTACCTTCACTAGAGGAAGACATGAAGGAAAGAAAGTGTAGGAAGAGAAGACCATAAGAAGCCAGAAAACCAGTAACAAAATGGCAGGAGTAAGTCCTTACTTATCAATAATAACATTGAATGTAAATGGCCTAAACTCTTCAATCAAAAGACATAGTCTGGCTGAAAGGATGAAAATGCAAGACCCATTGATCTGTTGCACATAAGAAACATATTTCACTTACAAAGACACACATAGACTGAAAATAAAGAGATGGAAAAATATATTCTATGCCAATGGAAAGAAAAAAAGAGCAGGAGTCACTATACTTACATCTGACGAAATAGACTTCCAGAAAAAAAAACTATAAGAAGAGACAAAGAAGGTTACTATATAATGATAAAATGTTCAATTCAGCAAGAGGATATAACAGTTTTAAATGTATATGCACCCAACACTGGATCACCCAGATATATAAAGCAAATATTATTAGAGCTAAAGAAAAAGAAAGGCCCTGATACAATAATAGCTGAAGACTTCAACACCCCACTTTCAGCATTGGACAGATCTTCCAGACAATCAACAAAGAAACATCAAACTTAATCTGCACTATAGACCAAATAGATGTAATAGATATTTACGGAACATTTCATCCAATGGCTACAGAATACACATTCTTTTACTCAGCACATGGATCATTCTCAAGGATAGACCATATGTTGGGTCACAACACAAGTCTTAAAACATTCCAGAAACCTGAAATTGTATCAAGCATGTTTTCTGACCACAATAGAATAAAACTAGAAATTCAAAACAAGGAATTTGGAAAACTATACAAATACATGGAAATTAAACAATATTCTCTTGAATGACAGTAATTGGGTCAGGGAAGAAATAAAGAAGGAAATTGAAAAACTTCTTGAAACAAATGATAATGGAAATACAACATACCATATCCTATGGGATAAAGCAAAAGCGATACTAAGATGGAAATTTATAGCTGTAAGTGCCTACATCAAAAAAGAGAAAAAAACTTCAAATAAACAATCTAATGATGCATCTTAAAGAAATAGAAAAGCAAGAGCAAACCAAACCCAAAATTAGTAGAAAAAAGAAATAATAAAGATCAGAGCAAAAATAAATGGATTTGAAATGAAAAAAAAACACAAAACATCAATGAAACAAAAAGTCAGTTTTTTGAAAAGTTAAAATTGACAAACCATTAGCCAGATTAACTAACAAAAAGAGAAAGAAGATCCAAATAAATAAAATCAGAGATGAAAAAGGAGACATTACAACTGATACCACAGAAATTTAAAGGATCATTAGTGGCTACTATGAGCAAAAATATACCAATAAATCGGAAAATCTAGAAGAAATGAACAAATTCCTGGACATACACAATCTACCAAAATTGAAACAGGAAGAAATCCAAACCCTGAACATACCAATAGCAAGTAACGAGATCAAAGCTGTAATAAAAAAATCTCCCAGTGGAGAAAAGTGTGGGATCTGACAGCTTCACCGCTGAATTTTTACAAACATTTAAAGAACAACTAATACCAATCTGAATCAAGCTATTCCGAGAAATAGAGGAGGAAGGAATACTTTGAAATTAATTCTATGAGGCCAGTATTACCCTGATTCCAAAGCCAGAAAAAAACACACAAAAAAGAAAACTACAGGCCAATATCTCTGATGGATATGGGTGAAAAAATGCTCAACAAAATACTAGAAAACCGAATTCAACAATACATTAGAAAGATCATTCATCATGACCAAGTAGGATTTATCCCTGGGATGCAGAGATGGTTCAAGATACACAAATCAATCAGTGTGAGACATCATATTAAGAGAATGAAGGATAAAAGCCATATGATCATTTCTATTGATGCTGAAAAAGCATTTGACAAAATTCAACATCCCTTCATAATAGAAAAAAAAAACCCTCAAAAACTGGGGATAGAAGGAACATACCCCAAAATCATAAAAGCCATATGTGACAGACTTACAGCTGGTATCATACCGAATGGGGAAAACATGACAGCCTTTCCTCTAAGATCTGGAACATGACAAGGATGCCCACTGACACCACTGTTATTCAACATAGTGCTGGAAGTCCTAGCTAGAGCAATCAGACAGGTGAAAGATATAAAGGGCATCCAAATTGGAAAGGAAGAAAACAAATTATGCTTGTTCGCTGATATGATCTTATATTTGGAAAAACCTAAAGATTACACAAGGAAACTATTAAAACTGATAAACAAACTCACTAAAGTTGCAGGATACAAAATCAACATACAAAAATCAGTAGCATTTCTATATACCAACATTGACAAATCTGAAAAAGAAATTTAAAAAGTAATCCTACCTACAGTAGCCACCCATAAAATTAAATACCTAGGAATTAACCAAAGAAGTGAAAGATCTCTATAATTAACTCTAAAACACTAATGACAGAAATTGAAAAGGACCCCCTAAAATGGGAATATATTTCACATTTATGGACTGAAAGAATTCACATGGTTAAAATGTCCATACTACCTGCATTAGTCTGTTCTCACCTTGCTATAAAGAAATACCTGAGACTGGGTAATTTATAAAGAAAAGAGTCTTAATTGGTTCATGGTTCCACAGGCTGTACAGGAAGCATGATGCTGGTATCTGCTCAACTTCTAGTGAGGCCTCAGGAAACATTACTGCAGAAGGTAAAGTGGGAGCAGGCACTTCACTTGGCCAAAGCAGGGGAAAGAGAGAGAGTGGGGAGGTGCCAAACACTTTTAAATGACCAGATCTCATGAGAACATCAGAAGAACAGTACCAAGAGGATAGTGCTAAACCATTCATGAGACACCACCCTATGATCCGATCACCTCCCACCAGGCACCACCTCCAACATTAGGGATCACAATTTAACATGATATTTGGGTGGGGACAAATATTCAAACCATGACACTACCCAAGCAATCTACAGATTCAATGCAATCTCTATCAAAATACCAATGACATTCTTCTCAGACACTGAAAAAAAATCCCAAAATCTATATAGAATCACAATAAAACCAGAATAGCCAAAGCTATCCTAAGGAAAAAGAACAAATCTGGGGGAATCACATTACCTAACTTCAAATTATAGTACAGAGCTATAGTAACCAAAACAGCATAGTACTGGCATAAAAACAGACACATAGACCAAGGAACCAGAATAGAGAACCCAGAAACAAATCCATACACCTACAGTGAATTCATTTTCGACAAAAAGTGCCAAGAACTTACGCTGGGGAAAAGAACATCTCTTCAATAAATAGTGCTGGGAAAACTGGATATCCACATGCAGAAAAATAAAACTGGACCTTTATCTCTTGCCATATACAAAAATCAAACCAAAATGGATTAAAAACTTAAATCTAAGTCTTTAATCAAACTATCAAACTACTACAAAAAATGGGGAAAATCTTCAGGACATTGTTCGGGCAAAACTTTCTTGAGCAATACCCTTCAAGCACAGGCAACTAAAGCAAAAATGGACAAATGGGATCACATCAAGTTAAAAAGCTTCTGCACAGCAACAGATCCAATCAACAAAGTGAAGAAACAACCCACAGAATGGGAGAAAATACGTGCAAGTTACCCATCTGACAAGGGATTAATTATCATAATATATAAGGAACTCAAACAACTCTATAGGAAAAAATCTAATAATCCTATAAAAAAACAAGCAAAAACTTTGAATAGACAGTACTCAACAGAAGACATACAAATGGCAGACATGCATATGAAAAGGTGCTCAACATCATTGATCATCAGGGAAATGCAAATCAAAACTAGAATGAGATAACATCTCACCCCAGTTAAAATGGCTTATATCCAAAGGACAGGCAGTGACAAATGCTGGCGAGGATGTGGAGCAAAAGGAACACTCGTACACTGTTGTTGGGAATGTAAATTAGCAAAACTACTATGGAAAACAGTCTGGAGGTTCCTCAAAAAACTAAAAATTGAGCTACCATATGATCCCGCAATCCCACTGCTGGGTATATATCCAAAAGGAAAGAAATCAGTATTATCAAAGAGATATCTGCGGTCTTATGTTTGTTACAGCACTGTTTATAATAGCTAAGATTTGGAAGCAACCTAATGTCCATCAACAGATGAATAGATTTAAAAAAAAAAAAAAAAGGTGTTGGCCGGGCACAGTGGCTCACGCCTGTAATACCAGCACTTTAAGAGGCCGAGGTGGGCGGATCACCTGAGGTCAGGAGTTTGAGACCAGCCTGGCCAACATGGTGAAACCCTGACTCTACTAAAAAAAATTAAAAATAAAGAAATTAGCAGGGCATGGTGGCAGGCGCCTGTAATTCCAGCTATTCAGGAGCCTGAGGCAGGGAGAATTGCTTGAACCTGGGAAGCCGAGGTTGCAGTGAGCTGAGATCATGCCACTGTACTCCAGCCTGGGCGACAGAGCGAGACTCTGTCTCAAAAAAAAAAAAAAAAAAAAGGTGGTACATAGTACTATTCAGCCATAAAATGAATGCGAGTCAGTCATTTTCAACAACATGACTGGAGATCATTATGTTAAGTGAAGTAAGACAGGCACAGAAAGACAAACATCTATTCAGTTGAACTCATGGACATAGAGAATAGAAGGATGGTTACCAGAGTCTGGGAAGGGTAGTGGGGGCCTGGAGGGGAATGGGGATAGTTAATAGGTAGAAAAAAATAGTTAGAAAGCATGAATAAGACCTACTATTTGATAGCACAACAGGGTGACTATAGTAAATAACGTAATTGTGCATTTTAAAATCATTAAAAGCGTCTAATTGGATTGTTTGTAACACAAAGGATAAATGCTTGAGGGGAAGGTTACCCCATTCTCCATGATGTGCTTACTTCACATTGCATGCCGGTGTCAAAACATCTCATGTACCACATAAATATATACACCGACTATGTACCCACCAAAAATAAAAATAAAAATTTTAACATAGAAAATTAGAGAAATCAAATTATTCTTAAGCATTCTATATAAATGGCTCATTTATAAAAATTGACATTGTACTGGTCCATAAAAGAAGTCTTAAAAAATTTACAAGTTGATTCTAAAGTGTATTTGGAACAGCAAAAACGCCAAGAATAGCCAAGATAATTCTGAAGTCCAAAACAGAGTAGGGAGACTTGCTTTATTGGACATAAAGACCTATTCAAAGCTATAGTAATCAAGACAGTCTGAAATAGGCCCAGGGACGAATAGATTTACCAGGTAAAATACAGGCAGCCCAGTTAAATTGGAATTTCAGATAAACAATGGGCATGTATTTTATGTGCCAAGCTTGGCAATCTTATAAATAAACAAACCAATAGAACCAAAGAGAGAGCCTAGAAACAGAACCATAAACATGTGGAACCTCAACATATGACAGAGGTAGCAGATCAGGTCAGTGGGAAAAAATACAGGTTATTCAATATGTGGTATTGGGGTAATTGTTTATATATATATTATATGTAAAAATGAAATAAAATTGCATCTGTATCTCATACCTATCAAAATTTGGTCCCAGGTGGATTAAAAATTTAAATGTGAAAAACAAACTCAAATAGAAGTAAATATAAGAATTAAGTTTTTGACTTTAGGATAAGAAAACTTTTTAAATCAGGACACAAAGAAATACAAACCATAAAGAAAATGTCTGATACTTAAACTGCAACAAAATATAAAACTTTGAGCCAGGCATGGTGGCTTGTGCCTATTGTCCAAGCTAGTCTGGAGGCTGAGGCAGGAGGATCACTTGAACCCAGGAGCTTGAGGCCAGCCTGGGAAACATAGTGAGACCCCATTTCATATATATGTATATATACAAAAAAAGCCTTGTGTATCCAAACATTACATTTAAAAGGCATGGAAAGACAAACCTCGAACTGGAAAAACATATTTGCAACAAATACAGTGAACAAAGGATTAATTTCCAGAAATCACAACTAATCTATAATATATTAATAAGAAAGAAACATCACACAGTCTATGGAAGGTTCTAGAAGATTCAAATATCTTAACCGTTTCCAACGTTGGGGTGTTCTTTATATAAGTCTCGTCAGGAATGGAATTCTAGAAGCCCCTTAGACTACAGAGGGGTGGACTATAAAGCAATGTGAAGCTTCTTTCTCTGAATGGTTGCTATGAGTGGTAGAAATGCTTTCATATGGATCAGAGGCAATATGATCCACCACTTAACCTTCATAAGCAAGAAATAGTTTTGCATTTGGAGTTCTTGTAAAAACAGTCTGACTCAGCCCAGTGCTTTTACCTGTAGGCCTGCAGAAGCAGATATGTAGCATCTCACAAGGTCTTGACAAGCAATAGATATTTCTAGATTTTCTTTACACTCTTATTTCACGTATTGTTAGAGGCACATACAGCAAACATTGTTATTATTCTATAATTAACACAATACAAACATAGAAACAGCCTTACATGTATCTCAAAGCATTCCTATTTGTCTTTCCCCATAACGTTCTTTCTAAGAAGTTGCATTTTGTGAGGTAACTCATTTTAGCCATTTAGCCACTCAATACTCACATTTTCAGAAGAGAAACGTGGTGCTCCATGTCCATGCACGTCAGGAAATTTAGATTTTATTTAAAAACCAATAATGACAATATTATATGCGGGTCAATTCCACAGGGTGGTACTTAGCAGTCCAGAGAGATTAGGAACATACAGACAGGGAGACTTTTACATTTTACTTTACACATGTCTGTACTGTTGGCATTTAACAGGACACATAATATTTTTATTATTAAAATAATAGTATGAAAATCAAAATTCTGAGATTCAAGTTTTAGCCTTTCTGAATTTGGCCTTGCTTGCATCCTCCTTCAGCATTTTTTTTTTTGCAACTAGAATTTTAAAGCCCAACCAAAACCATTTATTTTCTACTTTTTAGTAAACCTTCCATATATTTTGTAGGCATGCCATTTACAAGGTGCTGTTTGAATTATTTCCAACATCCGGACGCTTCCCATTTATTTTGGTATGTATGCGTTCTGCATTAAGAGAATTCCTTATGGCAATGTGGATTCTATTAAGATGAAAAATGAAGAGGTATGTCCCATTACTTAGCAATGCTACTGCAGGCATCTTTCAAAGAGAACACCCTCCACCATCCCACTTGACCCCAATCAACCCCAGACAGGAAGGACGCACAGTGACAGAAGGCTGAATGTCAGGCAAGTGGAAATCTTAAATTACAAAATGTGAATGGCTTAAAGTGATCCTAATGTTGGAGTCCATCCTAATAAAGCTGGAGATAATGTGGCACATAGATATGCAGTGACTTGCCCAAGGTCACACAACCACTACACAGGAGGGAAAAACTAACACCTGGCTATCAGAAATGAATATAAATATTTGTGTATATACATTATATTTGTATGTACACATTATTTTTGTTTGTATATAAATAAATATAAAACACACAATAAATAAAAAAAACACAATAGGACAATAAGAGAAGAGGGCATTACCTGATTGGTACAAGTCTAATTTACCACTGTGGTCCTAAATTATGGCAAGAGCATAACATCTGATACCAGAAAGAAATAGACTCCAACCTCAATTTTTTCATGTAATAGATGCAAGCTACACAAGCTATAACATTTCCCTGTGTCTCAGAGGCATATATTTTTTCACTTTTAACACCTAAATTATTGCTGTCTTACCATTATAATAGCCAGAATTTTGCTTTTCCTAGTAGTCCCTAAAATAGTGTGGCGTCTTAGATTCGATGAATACCTGTCAGAGCCTCAGTTTTCTCATCTAGAGAATGGAGCTGAAAATGTTGTGAGGATTAAGGGAAGTAAAACTGTGTATAGCAGCAATCCCAGGGCCTGACACAGAGGAGTGCGCAGAGTTCCAGTGGGAGGAGACGAGAACAGGGGAGGAAAGAACCATGGAACCCAACCCCTGAGCCTTTCAGTGTATCAGGCCCCTAAAATGTGCACGCTCCTTCCCGATCCAGCCTAGAGTGCATGACTCATCACTTGAACTATTTCACTTCAGTGATCTTCAACACTTTTTTTCCTTGGTCCCTGTGCTTCAACCACAGGGTAAACTCCAAGCCTTGCAATATATAGCTCTGTACAGACTGTCCTGCAGGACAAATTTCTGCAACAGGAATTGCAGTGTCAAAGTGCCTAAGCCCCTTTTTAACTGATGAGATGAATTCAGGGAAAGGAAATACCACCACTGTGCATGGGACTAGAAATTGGTATTGAACATTTTAAATCTGCATTTGGCAATGCCATATGTTTTGGTTAAAATTTTTTACTTTCAGGAATTTATCCTATGGAAAATCTTACAAAAGTTCCAAAAATATATGCACAATCACCATGGTTGTACCATGGTTTCAAATAGGAAATTCTTGAAACATGTTTTGTTGTAAGATAAATTCCTCAGAACAGAATGGCTGGATCAAGGCTCCTCAGGATATAAAATACTTAATTAAATGGAAAAAATAAGATTATTTGAAGAAAATAAGAATTACCACCAATTCTTAGGCCCCCAGTCATAAAAAAAATCACCTCTTTCTTTTATATTACTAGGATATATAATGTTCTTGGAAATAGTTACCTGGAATAGGGGGAGTTGTGCCTATTATGGCACTGTGTTGGACAGCTAATATACACACTATTTCAAGATCAATGTTATAACCAATTCCAAGATAAGGAAACTGAAGTTCAGAGGGTGAAGAAACTTGTAGGGGTAAGAGCTGGGATGGAATCTCCAGTACAGTTGAATATAAAGCACAGCATATTTATCTGTATTTTGATAATTCCATCAGATTACTTCAAGAACTCTGCAATGAAAGGATTACTTTTCTCCTCTTTAGAACAAGAAAATGGGAAATCAGAAGAGTTAAGTACCTTACCTTTTGGTCACCCCCTAGCAATGGGCAAAGCCAGAGGAGAACACAAGGTATGTATAGCCCCCAAACGTTTTCTCTTTCCAACCTATCACACTCCCTTGTGTTCCCTTGCTACTAAAAGCTTTTACAGGCTTTGTTTCTGTTTGTAAAAATAATCCATGCCCATTTAGGATATTATCAAAAGTACAGACAGGTATAAAAAGATACAAGTAACTTCCAATCATACTCTCATTGATAAACAGTGTTCATAGTTTCTTGAATCTCATTGAAACTAGAAATATCCACATACATGCAAATATGTGTACAGCTGCATACCCATTTTATGGAACTGCAATCATACTGGATAGATAGGTGGTGGTGTGTACTAATGCTTCACATTATATCATATGGCATGAGAATAAGATTTCCCATTCTTTTGTTAGTGAACAGTTTAAAATGACCCAACATCAATTCTTAGCGTCTATGAATTCTTAAGTAACAGCAAATGCCACATTTATGAAATTCTCAATGTCTCTGTACACTTGGTTCTGCTTCTTATTTTTCTATTCTGTCCCATTAATATGTATGTCAGTTCTTGCACCACCACTGAACCCTTTTAATGCTGCAGCTTAATAGAACCTGTCATCTAAGGTGAAACACTACATTCTTCCCAGCCCCAAACCCTTTATTATTCTTCTGATGGTCTTGGAAAAGCCAATAATAAACAAACATGATGATAACATTTATTGATTACTTAGTGCCAGACACTTTACTAAATGCTGTACATGCATGTTCTCACTTAATTTTCAGTACAGCCTAATGATATTGTTGCCATTATAACAGCCATTTGAAATATTTTTAAATGGGTCTCAGAGAGGTTAAAAAATTTGCTAAAGGTCATGCAACCAGAAAACAATAGCACCCAAAGCCCAAACCCCCTAACCAGTTATATTGCATGTGACTTGGTGTTAGAGATGAGGCCAGCACAGAGGAAGTGACTCATCTAAGATCCAATGGTCCTTATTATATTTGGTTCCCCTGTACTGTCTCCTTTTTCCAGAACTTACTGGAAAACTATTTCTTCAGATGTTCAAGTAGAAAGTGAAGTAACAGGGACAGAAATTCAATAGAATACAAGGAAATAGTACAATATTGTCTTCCCTTTCTCCAAATTCTTCTGATAACATCCTACAACTGAGATGGCACCCAAATTCATACATTATGTAAATGCCTATACGTTTCCTTTCTTGTTGCTACATTTCCAAATGCTCTGACAGTTCTGCTCTTTCTTTTATGTCGAAGTCTCTTTTATCGTGGTGAGGAGTCATGGTGAGCAGAACAAACATTTGCTGAAGTTATATTATGCACCAAGCATTTCCTTAAGTTCCCTCATTTTCCCTACACAATTCTGTGGGGACAGTATCAATTGTTTCCCATTTTGCAGTGGAGAAGTTCGGGCTGATTCACACAACTGATGTTATAGAAACACTCGCTTCGAAAGGTATCCCCTATTAAGCATAAAAACCAGATTGCATACTTTATGTATAATATAATCTGTCCCATTTGTTGTTGATAATACTCTTATATGTATGAGTAAGTATAAGTATAAAGCAAACGTGTCTAAAAGGCTATGACCCAAAATACAAAATATCCGCACAAACGCACTCACTCAAAACTGATACACACTCCCTCAAGAGACACTCACACTGGCAGCTTTCTCTTGATCTGAGATAAGGGTGAAACTTCCTGCCAGAAGCTCAGAAAGCCAAGCAGCAATAGATTCTGCAGGAAGGGCTGCCTGTGCCATTCAAGCCTCCAGCAAGCCCTGTTTGGTGGGTCAAGCCAGAGGCCCCTCCCTCCTCAAATCTTTACGGAGCCTCCTCCAAGACAGTCAGAGATGTAGCTCTGCATTTGACCAACAGGTGGCAATTATCTCAATATTGTATCTTTGCTGCAATAGAAAAGTATCTATTTCTACAAGCAGAAACACTAGTAATCATTGTGACTTATTAATAGATTATGAAACAGTATGTATAATATGATCCAAAATATATTTGAAAAATGTTCATGTCTGGAAAAATATAGAAAGGGTACATTCTCTTTTATTTGCTGGTGATGACTCCCAAGTCTGCATCTCCCTTGTTCATTCATTCGTTCAATAAATAATTATTCTGAGGAACAGACACTTTCCTCTGAGCTGTGTTACTTTTTTCTACAAGACTTCCTCAGGGATGAAGTAGTGACATGGTGAAATATCTGGCTCATCTGTATGTTGAGCTCCTCTCTCTGTTTTTTGTCTGTCTCCTCTTGCCAAGCTCAGTTCTCTGATTCATGGTTTTGCTAATCTTTGTAGTCACCTTTATCAAAAGAACTGTCATTGGATATAGCTGATCAGGACTCACAAGACCTTACTGAAGATTCTGTTCAATGCAAATAAATTTAACCAATATTTATTGAGATCTAATTGTGATCCAGACGTAATGAATGCTCATAAAAAATAAGCTTTCCATTGAACCCTTTCTGCCAGAACAAAGTGATAGATTTCTGGGACAGTTTTGAGCTTACAGTAGAATCCCTGTGGCCCTTTATGATCAATGCCCTCTCTGAAAAGGGAACCATTTTTATGCTTCAAGTCAGAGTTTTCCTAAGAGCACAGGAACTTCTAGGCAGGTGGAGGCAGATTTTTAAAAATAATAATATTATGCATGCACTTATTATGTTTCATGTGCTTTCCTGTCCTCTTATTTTACTTTCTACATGTCAATGTCAGAGAATCCTTGTTCCTTTGTTCCCTTAAAAAGCAAGGTATTCATAGGAACAATGCCAGTACTTTGGTTTCTGGAGAGACCACTTAAGTCAGGAGGTCTGTCTGCCTCCCAGTAAAAGACCTAACCCAGTAATTCCGTGACAACTTTAGTTAAATCCCTTCACATCTTTCTGATCTCACCTACCTAAATTTTACCTGTCCTGCCCCTCAACCACCCAGGATTGTGCAAGAGAAAAAAATGAGCTATATATTATAATTGAGTGTTTGAGAAATCAAGTATTATATTACTATTAGGTATAATAATATATAATATATAATGTATATTAATTAATATTATTAATTATATTATATATGATATAATTAATATAATATAATTATATGTTATATTATATTATCTTTGAGTGTAGGAAATTAATGTATGGTGAAATCACAAGGCAACTTGGAGCTAATTACTGCCAATGGCACAGGCCACGGACTCATAAGCCCCGGGGTACCAGTGCCAGTTTTATGAGAAAGATGTGAAAGTGCTTTAAAGCTCCATGAATTAAAGTTTTTAGTTATCATTTTGCCACAAAATAAACCCACAGAAGGATCATATTCAACCAGAGTTCACTCAAGTCCCCATGAAAACAAAGTATGTCCATTGCCTTAAGAGACACTATCAAGCTGCCCTCCCAATCTTATCTATGATGTCCTCCTACTCTCCAATGACAATTTTTTCTATACTCAAATGACAATGGAATCATAAGAATTACTTTATTTTGTAAAAGAGATGGGGTCTCGCTATGTTGCCCAGGCTGGCCCCAAACTCTGGGCTCAAGTGATCCTCACATCACAGCCTCCTGAGTAGCTGGGATAACAGGCACCCACCACTGCACCTGGTTATAGGGTATATTTATATCCTTCCTCACCAACATCAGACTTTTAAACAAAGACCAGGATTGCTTTTCAAAAGAGACACCCATTCCCATAAAGTCACATACCTGTGCAAAGAGATTGTTATTGATCAAGATAGTAGCAACTGGCTTCGCAACCAGTTTATGAACCCTCACAAGAACACCAAGGTTATTATTTTATAGTCACAGCTAATACACTCAGGTTTTGTTTGATTCTCTCCTTAACTTTGTGTCAGGCATAATCTTAAACAATATTTCCTGTTTCTTGAACATTTCTTAATAAATATGCCCTGTATTACTTTATCTCCATATATAACATTCTGTTATATAGAATAGATGGCTTATCGTCTTATTTTTATGAATTCTTTTATTTTTAGAGGTTCCTTTCAAAAAGAGTTCCACCTCAAAGTATTTAAGGGCATCTTTGCACATTTCTGTCCACTTAACAAGAGGAAAGAGACAAAAAAGTAAAAGGCAGAATTAAATTATGAATTATAGGATGTGAAATATTTAGAGAATTCTTGACAATGACATTCAACTCACTTTTTTTACAGGTGACAAAATGGAGTCCAGAGAGGTTCAATTACTTACTCAAGATCAGACAGCTAATGAATAAGAGGAAAGACTAGAATCTTCCTAGAAATAAACGCATGCATTTGAGTTTTTTCACACATCAACGCAGTAAGAAAACATTACCTGGTTTAGAAATACAGGATTTACAGTTGAGGTTTTGTGATATCCTGAAAGAAACATGGCAGTCAAAAGGACACTTCTTCCTACCTCTTAACCATTTAGTGAATGTGTGGCCCAAAACAAGATACTTATTCTCTGTGCCTTAGTCTCCTAATCTGTGAAATGGAGGTGAGAATTCCCCACACCAGAGTTACAAGTGATGAATAGATGTGGTAAAATATATAATAAAGGAATTACAGTGCCAAGCACACTGCAGATGCTCAGAGTTCCTTGAGTTCTCTAGTGAGCAAAACCAAAACACCAAGCTGAAATCCTGTTACAGACTAAGATGGGGCAAGTGTAAAAGAGGCACTTTCTCTCATGGAGGTACTCAAGACTGTACAGGTGCAGCATTAGCATTTGCATAATCCCAAAAGTGAATGTCTCCTTAAACTGTTTGCTCTATGTACTTTATTCGCTTCACTCTGGTTTTGGCCCTGGTTGAGAGGACTAATAATACTAATAATAGCTAAAATTTACTGAACCCTCACTGTGTGCTAGTCATCCTGCTAAGAATGTTTCATATGTTAGCTCTTTGATTCTTCCTTACCACCATGTAGAATAGGTAGTATTATTATCCCTTGGTTAGATGTAAAAAAGAAGAAAGAAGGAAAGAAAGAGAAGAAAAGAAAGAGAGAGAGAGAGAGAAGGCAGGCAGGAAGGCAGGAAGGAAAAGAAAGAAAGAAGGAAAGAAAGAAAGAGAGAGAAAGAGGAAGGAAGGAAGGAGAAAGAAGGAAAGGAAGGAAGAAAACAGAGGCTTAGAAGATTAAGTAACGTGCAAGATCACACAGTTATTGGCAAAGTTGTAATAATGGACTGTGTGTCTCCAAAATCCATGTTATTAAACACTTACAGACAGCATTATTCCATTATAGAAATGAGGTTGAAAGAACAGAAGTCACTTACCCAAGATAAGCTCAACAATTAGCCAGTTGCCGGATCCTGAATCATCTGAATCTCAATGCAAATATCCCTCAAACAGATTCATTGTTATGCTGTGTTCTTTTGTGGCATCTTGTCTTTTCAGACTCAATGGGAAACTTCTCTAGAATTAACCTAGAAAGTGAAATAAAGGGGCAGGCGCGGTGGCTCACACCTGTAATCCCAGCACTTTGGGAGGTGGAGGCAGGCTGATCATGAGGTCATGAGATCGAGACCATCCTGGCCAACATGGTGAAACCCCCTCTCTCCTAAAAATACAAAAATTAGCTGGGCTTGGTGGCACGTGCCTGTAGTCCCAGCTACTCGGAGGCTGAGGCAGGAGAATCGCTTGAACCTGGGAGGTGGAGGTTGCAGTGAGCCGAGATCACGCCACTGCACTCCAGACTGGCAACAGAGCGAGGCTAAGTCTCAAAAAAAAAAAAAAAAAAAAAGGAAAGTAAGTGAAATAAAGGGGGTTTGATAATTTTCATAGTGTGTCACCTGTATCATGCACATATGATACCTATTGCATTAGTTTGTATTAACAATTGTAGTACTGAAATATGCCCCTTATGCTAAGACACAGATTGACTGGTACCTGAGATGGTGCAGGGTCCAGGCAGAAACGTTGGTGTGGCAGTTTGGGAAGGTAAGATCGGGAGAATGAACATAACATTCGTATGATTTATCCTGTGTAGGGTAAACATTACACTTTACCTCCTTTATTCTTAGTAACCACCAAAGTAACTAGTATGATCTCCATTAAACAGATGAAGAATATAAGACTCATAAGTAACTTGCCTCAAGTCTAAAGGCTCGAAAGTGGCAGAGAGAGGACTCAAAACCTGCACTCTCTAAGGTCCTAGCTCTCTCCCAATTGACCTGCAGCCTCCTGGGCTTTGAATCTAATCATTCGGGAGGCTGGAATTTCCCTAGAGATGGTCCGGACAGTGGAGAATGCATTCCAGTGGCATTTTAAAATATCTTCTGTATTGTCTTCTAAATCAGAAAATCTAAATGGAGATTTATAAATACTTATTAAAAGGCAGAAATCTCAGAGTAATACCCCGGCAATAAAATGTGGAAAAAAATTCAACAAATAATAATTATAGAAATGAAAATAAAACAAAGAGATATAATACTAGGTTTAAAAATTCATAACATTGTGAATATATGATCTCATTTCTGCAAAGGAATATAAAATTATATGTGTATTTGTATAGTCTGTTGGTATGTCTAAGTTAATATCTAATTGGCAAGAGAAAACATCTGGAAGGACACATAGCCTACTAGCACCAGTGATATCATTGGAGTAAAGAGTTGTGAGGTAAGAGAGGTTAAATTTTACCTTCTAATAATGTACTACTACTATATTGCTCCACTTTGTTTAAATAACCACATATCTATTTTATAGCCAGAAAAAATAACTGTACTGATACCTTCAAAACACAGAAAATAGCTGGTTTGAAACTGAATTATAAAACTAATAATGTATACATATGGACATGAAAAGGTCTTCAAAGTACACTCTTAAATGGAGAAAAATCTGATTAGAAAATATACGGTAAGTTATTATTTCAAAATAAATCAATGTATGTGTAAAGTATGTTAAAATATATAACCCAAAATATTCACACACAAATTCACAAACACACACACACACACACATCTCCGATCAGGCTAGGGATGTCTGTTTCTCTTCTCTCAAGTCTGAGGCAGTTGCTGAGTTTTCTAGCAATATTTTTGCTCCAGGAGACCTCCAAAAAGCTGACTGGCAAGATGGAACATGAACAGCTCCCTCATTCCTAAGCTTCCTGCTCTATAATATTCAAACTGCAACTCTCATTAATATCAATGGGTATTTTTTAAGTTTTATTGAAATAAAAAAACTTAATGATAAAGATCCACAATATTTTAAAAATCAGCTTAGAAAGCAGACATATAATACAATCTCAATTATTTTCTTTTTTTAACTTTTGTTTTAAGTTCAGGGGTACAAGTGCAGGTTTGTTACACAGGTAAATTTGTGTCATGGGGGTTTGTTGTACAGATTATTTCATCACCCAGGTATTAAGCCTAGTACCCATTAGTTGTTTCCTAATCCTCTTCCTCTTCCCACCTTCT
The DNA here is from genome assembly GCF_029289425.2 of Pan paniscus. Taxonomy (NCBI): domain Eukaryota; kingdom Metazoa; phylum Chordata; class Mammalia; order Primates; family Hominidae; genus Pan; species Pan paniscus. Next base: position 101,350,836 of record NC_073272.2, on the reverse strand, counting down.
GCCTGCCAAAAGTTCCCAGTGTGTGTTGTTCCCCTCTGTGTATCCATGTGTTCTCATCATTTAGCTCCCACTTATAAGTGAGAACATGGGGTATTTGGTTTTCTGTTCCTGCATTAGTTTACTAAGGATAATAGCCTCCAGCTCCATCCATGTCCTTGCAAAAGATATGGCCTTTTTCTTTTTTATGGCTGCATAGTATTCCACGGTGTATAGGTACAACATTTTCTTTATCCAGTCTACCATTGATGGGCATTTAGGTTGATTCCATGTCTTTATTATTGTGAATGGTGCTGCAATGAACATATGCATGCATGTGTCTTTATAATAGAATGATTTATATTCCTTTGCGTATATACCAAGTAACAGGATTGCTGCTATTTCTGTCTTCAGGTCTTTGAGGAACCGCCACACTGTCTTCCACGATGGCTAAACTAATTTACACTCCCACCAACAGGGTATAAACTTTCCCTTTTCTCCACAACCTTTCCAGCATCTGTTATTTTTTTACTTTTAAATAACAGCCATTCTGACTGGTGTTAGATGGTATCTCATTGTGGTTTTGATTTGTATTTCTCTAATGATCAGTGATGTTGAGCTTTTTTTCATATGATTGTTGGCCACATGTATGTCTTCTTTTGAGAAACATCTGTTCATGCCCTTTGCCCAGTTTTTAATGGGGTTGTTTGGGTTTTTTTCTTATAAATTTGTTTAGGTTCCTTATAGGTGCTGGATATTAGATCTTTGTCAGATGCATAGTTTGCAAAAATTTTCTCCCATTCTGTAGGTTGTCTGTTTACTCTGTTGATAGTCTCTTTCCCTGTGCAGAAGCTCTTTAGTTTAATTATATCCCATTTGTCAATTTTTTGACAATTATTTTCAAAAGACAAATATGGATAGAAACATCCTGAAGAGGTAAATACTCAGTTTTATTTTCTCCTGTCTTCAAAAATCTGTCATTCTTTCATTCATTCACTCCATTTGATATGGTTTGGCTGTGTCCTCACCCAAATCTCACCTTGAATTGTAATAATCCCCACATGTCAAGGGTGGGGCCAGGTGGAGATAATAAGTCTCACAAGATCTGACGGTTTTATAAATGGGAGTTCCCCTGCACAAGCTCTCTTGCCTTCTGCCATGTAAGACGTGACTTTGCTCCTTATTCACCTTCTGCCATGATTGTGAGACCTCCCCAGCCCTGTGGAACTGTGAGTCAATTAAACCTCTTTCCTTTATAAATTACCCAGTCTCAAGTATGTCTTTATTAGCAGCATGAGAACAAACTAATATACCATTCATTCATTCATTCATTCATCCATTCATCCTTCCATTCACCATATAGTGTTTGAGTATCTTCTGTGTGTTAGCCACTGCCAGCCTGAATCTATCACTGCCACCTGGCCTCCTCTTTCCTGAGTTCTAGAACTACATGGTTTATGCTCTACTAGACATGCCCAGTGTTAGTGTTCGCCTGTACACGCATAACCAGGCTCAGACATCATAGACAGCCAACATAAACCAGAGGAGTATAGGAGTCCTGGAGGACCACTCTCTAAAGGAAAGGGAAAAGGGGTGGAATAGAGACATCCTGATATGCAAAGTATCAGCATTTCAGCTATATCACTTAAACACTGATTTTTTTTAACATACTATTGGTTTTTTTTCTTCTCCTGATTGAAGCTCACTGTCAAGATGCTATAGAAAGAGTTAAGGATGAGACAACTCTTAGGAGCTCTCAACCTTGGATTCTGTCATGGGCATGAACTACAGAGTTCAGGCACTTTCTACAATTGTCCTGTTATGTTTCATGCAGTTTCCGGACATGCCCAACTACCAGGTAGTGGATTTCCACACAGGATATCCCCAGGGATGAACCAGATCATAGAGTATTTCCTGCCTGTTATATTTGGCTAGGCTCTCACGTTAGCTCCACTCTCTCCTCTTTACTTGGGTAATGCCTCCTTATCCCTCAGGTCTCAGTTTAAACATCACTTCCTATGGGAAGCCTCCCCAAAACACCTAAGACCAGGTGGGTGTTTGTGCTATCTGCTTTGCTCCATAGCACTCTGAGTTCTCCTATCATAGCACCTATGAAACTTTATTATTGCTGGCTTCACTATCTTTCCCTTAAGTTTGCAAGCTCCAGAAGGACAGGGACCATGTCTGTGTTTTGTTTACCACTGTGATGTGTTACACCTCTAAGACTTCTCATCTATGTTTTTATTGAAGTCGAAAAGTGGTGTCAATCCTTAATGATAATTTTTGGTATGCTAAAGAGTGGCTTTGCCCTTTTACAATTTCATTATCATTTAACTTGATTTAGGTAATACCAAATGAGTTTCCACAGGCTATTAAAATTACAGGGACTTACACTCTTATATGGATGATAACCTTACAATTTTTGATTGACAGACCTTCTTTCTTCTTTAATTTTATGTATCTCATAAGTAACACCTATTTGTGAAAGAAAAAATTAATACAAAAGATCAAAAAAGACATAAAACTTTCGTAATCCTACCTTGGAACTAAGAATTTTTCTATAATAAACTGGTGAGATGAATGACATTTAATCATTTTTTTATTGCTAAAGGACGTATTTCACATTTGCATTTAAAATAGATTTAATTCATCTACTATTAGGTTGGTGCAAAAGTAATTGCGGTTTTTGCCATTACTTTTAATAATGTTTAATAATAGTTTGTCCTCTTTGTGTCTCTGAATCACATTTGCATGCTTTTTAGGCTTTTATAAGTAGACCTTGATGACCAGTTTGATGTGTGCACATGAGGGCTTGTAAGTGTGTGTGTTTGTGTGTCCTTAAACACTTATCTGTTTTCATATCCCATATTCCCTGATAGATATTCTTTGTGTTCTCTTACCCTTAAATAAATTTATGTTTGTAGCAAAGACCAAAGCCAGGAATTTAGGTCGATGAATTGTATTGTTTCCATACACTTGTGCACATCCTTAACTATTTCCTTAGGGTACATTTCAAGGCATGGAATTGCTGCCTCAAATGGTATACACATGCTTAATTTAATTCCCCACCTGCCAACAAGAAAAGTTGTACCAGTTTAAAGTCCATAAACTGGAATTAAGTGAAACAAGCCTCAGGGAAGTGAGGAGCGTGGATGTAGTGATGTCCTGTTAAAAAGTGCAGGCCTTAGATTCCACTGAGCGAAGCTTTGAAGCCCCAATAACAGTAAATACACCTCAGAGTGGTCAGTAGTAAATGGTAACATTAAACATAAGCACATAGTGAAGCAGCTTGTGGGCAATTAATGGCAAGCACATAGGACTTGGAGTCAGTATCCCTGGATGAAGAATATCTAAAATTGTTTTAGGAACCTTCTATAATCTTTATTATGAGACAAATTGTACCTCCAGACCAGCACCACATTTAGCCAAAATTTAACTTATGTGCGGATCTTATCCTAACAGATACCAACTTCTCTCTTTCCTATCTCCTGATGGCTATTCTGTCCACTGATCACAAGTGTTTTCTGAAAGAAGGATCTCTACTCTCCTCATTACCAGAACATTCAAGGATTTTTTGATAAACAGAAAGATATTTCAACTTTGCAAAATGTTACAGATGCCTTCATTGTTCTGAATGCTTTGCACCTCTCTGGAACCCTTAAAGTTGTTACTGTCATGTTTTGGTGTCCAAGAGAAAGGAAGGTTCAAACAAATGACTAGGCAAAAATTGCTGGTTTTGGTGCTGGACTTTGGCCTGGCTTGATCCCTGAGAGAAACTTCTTAATGGTAAAAGTTTTATATCAGGGTCGGGTGACTAATGCAGAAAGCAATTAAATGATTCCAAATATTCTGTCTGCCTTAGACCCTGGAAAGAGAGAGCCATTTATTTTCCCACTTAAAGGTAAGCTCTTCTTTCTTTTTTTCAGCAGATGTAGTTTGGCACAGCAGAGTCCCTCTGAAAACAGTATGACTCATCCAGATGCCGCAGAAAGAGGTCTGAAAAAGCAGGTTTGTTCCATTAAATTACATGAGAATTTGCAATAGATAGACACAGGCATTACATAATGCTGTTTGGTCTTGAGGGCTAGACTTTCACGTTTTACTTCAGATACTCCTAGAGTAATTGAAATTTTTTACAATGACGATCAACATTTTCTTATACTTTACCACATATTACTTTTTATAGCTTGGAATTTAAAATAAAGTTGTAAAATGATCATGAGATAAAATAAGAAGAAAAAGCACCATGATCAGGTCTCTCTAGCCTTTTTATATTATATCAGGTTTCTCTAACCTTTTTTCAGGTAAAATTTCAGTGCTCAAGAAAATGCCATTTTCTATGCTCTCATTTTCTCTTTTTCCAGATAGCTTCACTTACAGCCTATGGATAAGTGGATTACGGCCTGGTTATCCTTATTACTTAAAGATCTTAACAGCAATGATTCCTTTTAAAGAGAGTCAAACACCTAATGTTTAAACTACTGTTCAAAGTCATTGCCCATTATCCTAATATGAAAAAGGTAGAGACAAAAACATAAAGTTATATAAGAGTTCACTGAACTATACATCAGAGGACATAAAAAAGAATAAAGTCACCATGATGGTCCATGCAGTTCCCTTATTTTTGTGGTTGAGGAAACAGGAGCTGGGAGAGGTTCACTGACTGGCTGATAAGTGTTGATTTGTGGATAAGAAAGGACCAGGTATCAGAAATGCACAATAGCACATCTAATGATTCTCAACAATAGACAAATATTTTTCCTTGTCCTTGTGATAGATATCCAAGTTGCCTTCAACTTCTCACCACCACAAATATACCCTTATACATTTTCTTTTATTTAGCTATATAAAAATGACTCTGAGGTATTCACCCTGGAGCAGACATGTTGGGTCATTGAGAATGTGTACCTTTTATATGACTAAACACTTCTATGTTGCTCTCCAGAATGTATTTCTACCAGCAGTGCATGGAGGGCTCCATAGACTCCAACAACACTTGACATCCACCATCTACCATTTTAATTTTTGCCTGCCAATAAGGTGATATTTCACTGTTGTTTAATTGGAAACTACTAATAACCTTGAGTGGTAAATACTGAAAATCCATATTGTGTAATTTGGTTATATTTCTAGTCTTTTTGTTATTTACCAATAAACTGTGTATTCATTTTTTATACCAGTGCCATGGTGGATTTTTTCCTTCATAGTTTATGAAGAAAACAATCAAAATTTATATTTTTAAGTGAAAAAGTTTGCCAACTGTTCCCAACACCATTTCCAGAATAATCCATGTTACTTACTGATTAGAAATATCAAGTTTATCACATTTAAAACCTTGGGACTGAGATTTTATTCTGTTCCATTAAACTATATCTCAGATTTTCTGCCAGTCTGACCTTGTTTTAATGTCGTTGCTTCATAAAACATCTTAATAACTAAAAATATAACATTTTCTTCCATTATTTGCTCTTAAAAGGTCAAGAATAGCAATAACAACAACAATAAAGGTAACTAACATTTATTGAGCATTTGGTATGTATCTATCAATAATGCTTTACTTGTAGTATCACATTAAATCTTCAATTACATATAATGGTGCAGATACTATTCTGTTCTGTATTGAAAAGACAAGAAACTACAGGTAAAGAAAGCATAACTGGTTTGATGTGGAATCTAATTTCAAACCCAAGTCTTATCATAGTAAGCTCATACTCTTAACCACTGTTATATTAAAATGAACTGCATAAAATAGTCACAACTGGAGCATTTTGACAAAGAAAAATGTCAGTTTCTTACTATTCAGTCTATTATATAGTACTTTGTATTTTAGAAATGAGGCAATCTCAGAGAAAGACAGACACACCCATGGTCCAGTAATTGGTAATGGATCTGGCATATGGATTCTAGATCTTCTATCTTCAGTCTTCTAACAGGCAGGACTACTACTGTTATTTATTTCTAGGGCTCAGTAGAAAAACTATTTCTCTGATGATCCACTAAAGGGTAATACCAGAGACAGGAAAGGGGACATGAACATAAAGAAAATGGCATAATGATTATTTTTCCCTTGTCCCATATTCACCAGGTAATTCATCCTATAACACAGAAATGACACTGAAGCTCACAGATTACTAAAATATATTTACATTTTACTTGTTGCTGTTACATTTCTAATATTTTCTGTAATAATTTTACTATTTAAATTATATTAAAATCATATATTTAATGGGAGAGAGAAGGCAGGGAGACAGGAGTAATACTTGTTCAGTCTACTATATCCTAGACAATACTAAAAATATTGCCATTGTCACCCTATAGTAGTTCTATAATGTACATTCTATCGTATCTGCTAAAAATATGATTTAACAAGATAAAAGAAATATGCTTTGCTTTATTTACAAAAAGCATTTTATGAAACAGCCTGTACAGAATTATCCCCATTCTGTTTTCAATCACATGAATAAAAAAGGAAGAGATATGTATCCAGTTTTACTTGCTGATTTAATGATGACTAACAGATATTCATTTTTTTCTTTCTCTCTTTCTTTTATGTATTCAACAAATATTTATGGTATACCAAATAAGTGCAAAGAACTGTTAGACCAAATTATATCTCCACCACAGGGCTTTTCTTTCTTTTCTTTTTTTTTTTTTTTTTTTTTTTTTTTTTGAGATGGAGTTTCACTCTTGTCACCCAGACTGGAGTGCAATGGCACAATCTTGGCTCACTGCAACCTCCACCTCCTGAGTTCAAGCAATTCTCCAGCCTCAGCCTCCTGAGTAACTGGAATTACAGGCATGTGCCACCATGCCTGGCTAATTTTGTGTTTTTAATAGAGACGGGGTCTCACCATGTTGGCCAGGCTGGTCTTGAACACCTGACCTCATGTGATCCACCCACCTCAGCCTCCCAAACTGCTGGGATTACAGGCATGAGCCACCACAGGCCTTTTCTTCTGAGCTCCAGACCCTGTTATACAACTACAGCATAATGAATATTAACATTTATGACCAGGCATGGACACTTTATCAAGGCAATTCAAATTATACAGTCCTTGAGCTCTAAAAGCTTACCATCTAAGTAGAAGGCAGTGTAGTAGGGGCAGAGAGAGAACATTGAGTTCAGAATCAGACAAACATGGGTTAAAATTTATGTTCTGCCATTTATTTAAGGTGTTAAGCTTGGAAAGTTTGCTTAAATTCTCTAAGACTTAATTTCCTCATCTGTACAGGGAGACTGTTATCTGTGTTTCAAAAGAAAATATGAAATGTAGTGCACTCAACCATTCAGTCTGAAAATTCAACACATATTCACTTTTTCCCACTCCATCTCTTCCCTTTCTTAGCAGAAATGACTTACCCATGAACTCAATAGCACAACTATATCATAGAGAACATCCAGAAATGTAAGAGCAAAAAGAAAATTAAATATATGTTTATTTACATTATGAATGTAATCCAATACAATTTCTGTATAATAGAACAATTCAGTCATTGTACTTTTCCCAATTCATTTGGACCTTCTAGATTAATATGATGCATGTGTATGACTTGGAAGTTTCTAGTATTCTTTAAGTCTCAGAGTGTTAAGATACATAATAGAAACCTAGCCCATAATGATGGGTCTGCAGGAGGGACACAAGAGCAAGAGTCCGGAGCTCTGTCTGGGTCCCAATTTCTAAGTAATCCCTGGTGATAGGATAAAGCAATCCCAAACATTCAAAATATTTGAAAGATAAATGACACCCCCATTTCTGTAAGCATTCTGAGTTCTCAGAAGGAAAGGAAGAAGCTGTTATGTGTAAGGAAATCAATTTAGTGTAAATTATCTGTAAGAAAATTAGCCTTCTAGAGAGTAATTGCCCAATAAATGTCTGCTATTAATTTTCTATTTTAACTGCCCATGGTGCAGTTGGGGAAGGTGTCTGGTAGAATTCAGAGACCATCCAAAAACACATGGCACCTGCGCAAAAGGAACAAGCTAAGGGAACTCTCACTGTGACAACTTCTTTACATTGTCAACTAATTTAATTATGTCAGCAAGTCTCTGAGACACTGTTCTGAAAGAGAGATTGTTGTAAGACAGCAGTGTTCTATAAATATATAGACACAATCATACATGTGTTGTTTGTATCTCTGCTTCTGTCTACTAAAAGTTTCTGTATGTCTTTCTGTTGTTTTATTACTGTTCTCTTACTGGGGATTCTCTTTTGATCTATGAATTTGGGTCCTTATCCAAGGATTTAAGATTGGCTTTTAGGTGAATGTGTAAAATCATACCTGACTGAGTTTTCCAGCAGTTCTGACTGTGCTGACCCTGATGCCAAGGTCTTTGCTAACAGAGGAGTAGATCCGCTGAATGTTAATGGATGTTATTGTGACTGTCTGGAACAACTGTACATTCCATTCCAGAGATGTAATCATGTCAACAAGGTGCCCAGACAACCGATATTCAGAATCTTTACACTTTATTAAAATGATATGGCATATTTTTCTTATCCTAAGATTTTTTTCCTTTCCTCCTCCCTTCCTCCTGTCCTATAAAAAATTGAATTGTGGAAGTAGCTCATGTGTAGCTTTTTTCATTAGATTTGGTAGTGGGGTCTATTGGTGATTGTGAAACACTGCAGCACCCCTTGGATGTTGATCAAATTTTCCCCTCTAAAATGAAAGAAGTCAGTCCAGGTTATGAAATATCTAGAGAGAAAGAGGCCATTTCATAACTTGCTTTCTGTTTTAAAACCCAAGGGACCATTCTCCTCCTTAAAAAAAAGCAAACACCAAAAAAAAAAAAAAACTTAGAAGCATCATATGCAGACTTTAAACTCTAACCTCATTAACTACATAGTAGCATCTCCAGGCAAACCCCTCCTTTTTTAGAATTTTGAAATGCAATCCACAGCTAGTGACTCCGTTTTCTCAGAGACCCCTGTGTAGGAGAGACCGGCCAGAGAGTCATGCTAGTCTTGTTTCATCAGATCTTGAGAGCCTTCACAAACAGTCTTTCCCATATTCTACCAATCCAAACATAGGCAGTGTTTGGTTATCTTCTGCTGCATAAAAAACCACCCTGAACATAGAGACTTAAAACATGAATGATTTTTTATTACCGCTTGTCATAATTCTATGGGCTTACTGGGTGTTTCTTTTGCTTCAGGTGGTGTCAGCTGGGGTGCTGGGATGGTCAAAAAATTGAAAACAGCCTCAATCACATGACTGAAGGTTGATGCAGGCTACTGACAGGAGCTCAGCTGGATCTGGCAGCAGAGAGACTCATTTCTCCACACGCTTCTCCACATGACTGCTTGGGCTCCTTACAGCATGGTGGCTAGATTCCAAGAAAGAGCACTCCACAAGACAAAAGTAAAAGCTGAAGACTCCTTAAGGCATAGCCACGGAAATGCCAGACATTATTTCTGCTGCATTTTATTGGTCAAAAACGAATACAAGGCCAACCCAGATTCCAGGAAAGGGGAAACAGACTTCTCTTCTTGATGGGATGGGGATAAAGTCACATTCCAAAACAGTATGTGAAATGAGAGATATTAATGTAGCCATCTTTGGGAACATGATCTACTATAGGCACCAATCAGAAGCACCATGTCTCCCTAGGAAGTCATCCAGAGGAAGTCAAGCTTTCCCCTCTCCTAGACATCTGTATTCCACACCTGTGAATTTGGTGCTACTTGACACAATGACAGAAAGTTCAGAGTCAATTTACTGGAAATTCAGTACTCATCTAAGTTGGGAGGAGTTGTTTGATCATTTGACTATTATACTATTTAGTTTATGTAAAAGTCATTTCTATAATGGAAGGAAGGAAGACATGTGAGGTTAAATAATAACATTCTGGAAGCCTTAAGACGTGCCAAACACTTTCCATAGATTGTCTCATTTTCTCTTTGAAAAAAAAATAATTTAAAGAAGGCAGGATAACTCATATTTTTCAGATGATCAATCTCAGATTTATAGATGGTAACTTTTCTAGGAATGAGCACCTAATAAATGGCAGTAAGAGGATTCTAGCTCTTGTTCTTTCAGTCTGCCTTTCTGTTCAATATGTTTCCAGGATTCAGGGACTGTTTTTTTTTTTAGACTTGCTAGCAACCATGACGTGCACATGGCATGATGAAGATAATGATGATAATGATGATGATGATGATGATGATGATGTCAACAGAGGACGTGAATATGAAATTATGCCACTTGGCCTAAAAAGCTAGCATAGGAGAACTACAAAGAGGTAACTTTATTTTATAGCCTTTAATAATAGCAAAACCATTAGATGCTTAGATAAGTTAAATATTTATCCCAGATCACCAAACATGTAAATATGAAAGCAGGGACTAAAAACTAGGATTGACACTGAGTCCTGGAAGTCCTGCATTTCCCATGTTTTTAATCTTGTAAATTTTTAATCACCAACTCAGCTGACTTTCAGGTTTATATAATCAGGAGAGTGATGAATACACTGGTATTTCCAAATGTGTTCACGTTGAACTTTGTTTATAAGCAAATTTTTAACACATTGTATATGAAAAAAGTCACCGTAAGATTAAAAGTAATCAAAAGATGAGAAAATATTTGCAAGATGTATTATAAAAATGGTCAGTATTCTTAATATATAAAGACCCCTTACAAATCAACAATGGAATAGGCTAAGGATCTGAACACTTTATGTGTGTATATATACACATAGGTATTAGTATAATAAATGCAAGGAAATTATCAAAGGATTTTTAAATCAAAGGATTTTTTGGAGGAAGGAGGAAATATAGACAGATTTACCTTCCAGATTATACATGGCTACACTACTTACATGTTTTTACAGCAAGCTTGTGTTTCTTTCACATGTTTTAGAGTTCTGAAAATAACTAGGGGTTCTAGGAATACTTTCTTTACTAAACAGACTTCCAGATAGCTCTCTACTAGGTTAAGTCGATAATCTTTTCCTCGCTGCCTTTTCTCTTTTGTCTAAGATATTTAAGTTTTATTTCTGATCAAAAGCTTGAACTCTGCTATGTTTTTTAATTTTCCCAAATGAATAAATATAATATTTACAAACAAGAAAAACTATTGTAGGCATAAATTTTCAAGCCAGAGTCAAGCACTCAAGTGTACAAGAAGTGTTACTTTTTGTGTACTTTTCTATATTGTATCTGAACCTAATTTCCATTTTGAGCCCTGGTCAGCTGTAAATAGGAGGTATAATGTATCTAATTCCAGATAAATTCCGTTCCTTCTTGGATTGCTTAGTCAATTTATGATCAATTCCATCAGTTTATGTCTCTCCTCCACCCTCTGCTTTTCCCCATATGACATCTAGATTCTCAGGGCTTATATAGTGTCTTGATCTTTTCCTTTCCTGTATTTGATGATACCCTCCAAAATATTTGAGTTCCCATCTAAACCTCAAACATGTGGTTCATGTTGTCATGCTGCAACCTCCCATCCTGACCATAAGACTGGTTCAGGACTATACGCAGTCTTGCTGAGCTAACTCTTGTGTCCTGTTGGAAACCAAGAAAAACCGGACTGTTTTCTCACAACTCAGAGTAATTTGGAAAGTTGAGTGGGGCTACCTCAGGCTTTCTCCGGCCATCATATGAAATGAAGCCATCTATGTTCTACTCTACCCATATTATGATGACACATAGAATTCTTGTGAAGCTATGGTGTCCCAGGTATTAAGACAAAAAGAGGATAAAACCCATATGTGAGGGGGCAGGGAATGTATCAAGTAATATTTCATCTAGTCACATTTCCTACCCCTAGAAAAGCCTCGTTCCCTCACAAAGAAAATGTACTTCTCATCTTAGGTATCACCCCCTCCAAGAAAGTAAGACTAATTATTTTCCAAAATTTGTCTAGAAGAGTAATGTCCATACTCATATCAGCAAATAGGTGCTATCTTCCCCAGGATCTTCTTTTGTCAGGTGAATAAGGCTAGTTACTGGGTAGATTTTTCACTTCTCTCATTTAAGGGTAGTTACTTGTTCTCCCTGGCCTAACGGCTATAAGACAAATCATTCTTATTTACTCCTCCCACCTAGGATTATATGATACAATATAAGTCCCTCACTCCTGAGGCTTAGATTCAGGCATAAATTGATTTAGCTCATGTTGGATTTGTTGAGCAAACCCTAAGGTGACTTAATTTACCCTTGATTAGCAAGATTAGGTTTTCCTCAAGAGGAAGAATGGGGCCCATAATGTATACTAAGATCGTTATATAATAACGAAAAGATACATTTGTTTACCCACTGAATTTTATATCCTGAAAATTTATACCCACTACAAAATCAATAAAAGTTACTTTTAAAAGATTATAAAACAGTTTGTACTGTATGATTTCAAACACTTTGAAAAATGTATATACATAGAAAATGATTTGGAGGGTATAATCTCAATTTTACTTGCTGGTGACTCTCAAAAACTAATTCATCTAATAATTCATTACTTCAAGAAATATTTATCATGCTTTATTAGGTATCAGACACTGGAAATCCAATTCCATAGCTTCATCCCACAACATATTTCTCTTAAATTCCAGATTCACATAGAAAACTGCCTACTTACACATGCTCATTTGAGGAAGATAAATATAACTAACCAAATGAATGTCTATGATCTCATTCAGACTATACTCAACAAGTTTAGACCACCCTGGCCTTGAATCCTTGCAGCTTACCATGTAAAAGGGGAGCCATGTGGCAATTGGCAAGAGCTTGGGCTTTTAAGTCAGACACAACTATGTTAGAACTCCTGCTCTGCCTCTTATTAACTGTAATCTTGGAAAATGTAATTAACTCCACTGAGCCTCACAGAGCACACTTAGTGAAAATATGAGTAATAAAAGAGACCTCACAGAGCATACCTAGTGAAAATATGAGTAATAAAAGAGACCCTGATATATACTTGCAGGATTTTTAAGCATTTAAAGTAAAAACGTTGGTTACATGCCTAACAGAGTTTCTGGCCTGTACTAGACACTCAGCAAAAATTTTATTCCCATCCTGTCCCCTCCCTTCTGTAGCAGAGGTGGTATTACCATAATGAAACTGTGAAATTATGTGATAAAAAGCATTTGGAACTGCTACAGAGAAGAAAAAACAATATGCATTTACATTATGTCAGAAATACAGTGCATTCTTTATTATATTTAGCCAAACCACATGAAATTGCTGACATTTAATCATTTTTTACTTACTTACAGAAACAAGAATTTGATATGTTTCAATCTAATAGAATGATTTGCATGTTGAGTTCAAAGAGGAAGACAGACTTCATCTTTATTCTACTGACTTTTTTCCCTTCTCCTCCTTTTGAATCTCAAGGTAAGCATCAGGCAAACACATAACGTGGGTGTCTATGCTACCCTGTTAGCCCCAGAAAGACTATGGAAGCACAAAGCTACAAAGCAAATTACTCCACGATGCTGGAGCGAAAGTCAGGGTTACTTTCTGGGTCCCAAGAATGTAGACATCACTGATGACAGGACCTTGAACAAGTCATTTCCCTTTTGTTTGCCAACTGATCACTGGGATTAAATTAGGGAGCCTGCCCACCGTTCCTGGAATGTTGTAAAGACCCATGAGACTCCCCATAGAGCAAACATTCTGGGTTCTTGGCTGGAGAGATCTGTTAAAGCCAATGAATTATTTTAACATAAATTAATTTGCAGGAATAACAGAACACTACATATTAGGCACACAAGTGTCAATTATTTATGAAATATCAAAAAGCACTTGTGAAACACAAATGACACCAAGATAGACAGGGATCCTTCCCTCTACAGAACTACGGAAACTCATGTGAACTGTGCCTGCCAGTGTTCTATGAGCTTTCTACATGCTTTCTCCTTTAATACTTAAAGTAAGCCTATGAGGCAACATTTTTATTTCAATTTTTCAGATGAAAAATCTTTTTTTTTTTTAAGTAAAAAAATCTCTGCGGCCTTCCACAGTGTTTGTGTCCCTGGGTACTTGAGATTAGGGAGTGGTGATGACTCTTAACGAGCATGCTACCTTCAAGCATCTATTTAACAAAGCACATCTTGCACCGCCCTTAATCCATTTAACCCTGAGTTGACACAGCACATGTTTCAGAGAGCATGGGATTGGGGGTAAGGTTATAGATTAACAGCATCCCAAAGCAGAAGAATTTTTCTTAGTACAGAACAAAATGGAGTCTCCTATGTCTACTTCTTTCTACACAGACACAGTAACAATCTGATCTCTCTTTCTTTTCCCCACATTTCCCCCTTTTCTTTTCGACAAAACCGCCATTGTCATCATGGCCCGTTCTCCATGGTTGCTGTCTCTTCGGAGGTGTTGGGTACATCTGCAGAAAGGCTGTCACTTCACACTTGGAAGATTGCACAGCAGCCATTCAGAGGCGCTCCTCACCTCCCAGACGGGGCAGCTGGGCAGAGGCGCTCCTCACCTCCCAGACGGGGCAGCCGGGCAGAGGCGCTCCTCACCTCCCAGACAATGGGTGGCTGGGCAGAGGCGCTCCTCACCTCCCAGATGGGGCAGCCAGGCAGAGGCGCTCCTCACTTCCTAGATGGGGTGGCAGCCAGGCAAAGATGCTCCTCACCTCCCAGACAGGGTGGCGGCCAGGCAGAGGTGCTCCTCACCTCCCAGACAGGGCGGCCGGGCACAGGCGCGCCTCACTTCCCAGATGGGGTGGCCGGGCAGAGGCGCTCCTCACTTCCCAGACGGGGCGGCCAGGCAGAGGTGCTCCTCACTTCCTAGACGGCGTGGTGGCCGGGCAGAGGCGCTCCTCACTTCCCAGACGGGGCGGCCGGGCAGAGGGTCTCCTCACATCCTAGACAATGGGCGGCCAGGCAGAGACGCTCCTCACTTCCTAGATGGGGTGGCGGCCAGGCAGAGGCTGTAATCTTAGCACTGTGGGAGGCCAAGGCAGGTGGCTGGGAGGTGGAGGTTGTAGCGAGCCGAGATCATGCCACTGCACTCCAGCCTGGGCAACATTGAGCATTGAGTGAGTGAGACTCCGTCTGCAATCCCAGCACCTTGGGAGGCCGAGGCGGGCAGATCACTCGAGGTCAGGAGCTGGAGACCAGCCCAGTCAACACGGCAAAACCCCGTCTCCACCAAAAATAGAAAAACCAGTCAGGTGTGGCAGCGCGTACCTGCAATCCCAGGCACTCGGCAGGCCGAGGCAGGAGAATCACGGGAGCCCGAGGCAGGGAGGTTGCAGCGAGCTGAGATCACGGCAGTACAGTCCAGCCTCGGCAACAGAGGGAGACCGAAGAAGGGGGAGGGGGAGGGGGAGGGGGAGGGGAGGGGAGGGGAGGGGGAGGGGAGGGGAGGGGGAGGAGGAGGGGAGGGGGAGGGGGAGGGAGAATTCTTATACTTTATTAGTTGACTCTCACAGGATGTAAGTTGAAAAGCCCAGAATTCACATCCATCCTTGTTATTTCCCCAATCTGTGCTCTTTCTTTTCCAGGGCTTTGCCATGTACCTAGTCAAGTTCCTGGAGTGTTCAGTCCTAGAAGCATGGCATGTCTGTTATCACCACCACCAAGAAACCAAGAAACATTGAGTGAGTGCTTGTGGGTGTAGGACAAAGCATGGTCAGAGGGAACAATCTGAGCAAAGACATAGAATTCAAGAGGATGCTTGGCCTGCTTGAGAACTGAAACAGGGCTGCTGGGGCTGAACACAATGCAGAAAGAACTTCCTTGGTCCAGGGTGATCCCACCACTCAAAAACCCAACTCTATCACAGGCAACAATATAGCACAACCAGAAGCCAAATGAGTTGTAAAAAATATTTGATGCTTGGTGTTCTTCACTATCAGTTACACGCTCATAATTAGTTCAAATTGATAAAGGACATTTTAATAGAAATATAACTAAGTATGGGTCAGATGCTCCATTGGGTGCTTATCTTTGTTGCTGTCCTCTAGCTCAAATTGCAGACTGAATTTTCTCATAGAATTGTAGAACACATCCTTGTTCTTCATCAAGCTCCCCTGCATTAATAATGAGCTATGAGATGAAAGCCTCATTATTGCGGGGGTGCATATTGCTTCAGCTGTCCAGAACAAGTCCTGCTGCTTATTTGTCTGTATGTGTGCACTTGGGAATGTTTGTGTGTGTGTGTTTCTGCCTAAAGCAGTTCCGTGTCTATTTCTTTGTTGTTGCCATGCTCTACAGGTTTCTCTCTTGTTCTTTAATTCAGGTATTTGTCAAAGAAATTAAGACAACAATTGAAGTGGATGTGTAAAATCATGCTTGGCCTGGCTTCCTTGGCAGTTCTATATAATATGGCCATGATGTCAATCTTTACTGACTGAGTAGCAGACCCATGGAATGTTAACAGCTGTTATAGCGACAAGCTAAGGACATTTGGCAGATGGCACATAAAATTCTAGAGATAAAATTTCAGGAACAAAAGGGAGAGCTTTAAAGCTAAGATAGTGGAGTTTCCAAGCAGCCAATATTTTTGAATTCTGACTCTCCGTTTAAAAAGAATGGGGTGTTTATTACTTTTTCATTATCCATTATCCAGGGTATTCCCTGTGATTCATTCATTTATCTCTTTATTCATTCTCATATTATTCCTATTCCTAGTAGTATCTAGTGTTCAGTACTTTTCATCGAAGGTCCTGCTGAAATTTTGCTGAACAGTTTAAGTTGCTACAACATCCCTTGTATACTGCTATCATTTGTCCTTACCAAACGGAAGAAAAGAGTCCAAAGTATAAAATGGTCACTGAAAGAAAGAGGCCTTTTCATTCCCTTATTTCCTTTTCAAACTCACTCTTACAAACAACTCCTCAGAGCAATCTTGGCAGTCAGAGACATTGTATGCAGACGTTAAGGCCTAGACCCACCACCTGTCCCTGCTGTGACTCATAATATAAACATAGACCCTCTGTGTAGCTTGTTTCCTAGAATTTTAAAACATAACCCACAGCTGATGTCTTCCCTTCTGAGAGGCCCTTTCATGAGGTGGGCCAAAGAGCCCATGGTCCAGCCAAGCCTTGCATGGTTTTTAATCTTGAGAGCCTTCACAAACTTATCTTTCTCCAAATGTATTAGTACAATCTGAACCACCATCTTTCCTGGATCCCTACAGAGTCACTTACCCCATCATCGATTTCGTTTCTGCCACAAAGATCCCACCTCTTCCCCTAACCCTCATCTAGTAAAGCTTTCCTGTCTCCTGGACGTCTGGATTCTGTTGAGTAGTTCTCAGGGCTCAGTCATCCATATCTGTGAATTAGGTGCTGCTTGACAAAATGACAAAATGTTCAGATTCAGTGGCCTCTTTCCCAGATTTGCTACTGTGTGTTTTTGTTTGCTTGCTTTTAAAATATTCTTCAGAGGCCAGGCACGGTGGCTCACGCCTGTAATCCCAGCACTTTGCGGGGCCGAGGCAGGCAGATCATGAGGTCAAGAGATCAAGACCATCCTGGCCAACTTGGTGAAACCCCATCTCTACTAAAAATACAAAAATTAGCCTGGCATGGTGGCAGGCGCCTGTAATGCCAGCTACTCAGGAGGCTGAGGGAGGAGAATCGCTGGAACCCGGGAGGCAGAGGTTGCAGTGAGCCGAGATCGCACCACTGCACCCCAGCCTGGCGACAGAGTGAGACTCTGTCTCAATAAATAAATAAATACAAATAAAATAATAAAATAAAATATTATTTAGAAAGAGGCCGGGCACGGTGGCTCACGCCTGTAATCCCAGCTCTTTGGGAAGCTGAGGACCAGTGGATCACCTGAGGTCAGGCGTTCGAGACCAGCCTGGCCAAGATGATGAAACCCTGCCTCTACTAAAAATACAAAAACTAGCCAGGTGTGCTGGTGTGTGCCTGTAATCCCAGCTACTCGGGAGGCTGGGACAGGCGGATTGCTTGAACCTGGGAAGTGGAGGTTGCAGTGAGCTGAGATCGCACCACTGCACTCCAGCCTGGACAACAGAGTGAGCCTCCATCTCAAAAAAAAAAAAGGAGGATTGTATAAATCTATTAAACTATTGTCCCTAAGAAAACTGTAGCTCATTGCGAATGAAAACCCCACCCAGTTCTCAGCTTTGTGTAAACAGTTCCAGAAAAATATAGAGTGGACAAAAAGAACAGAAGACCTAACAAAGAATTTAATAATTTGGCAGGCTGGCCAGGGAGTGGGCCTTCTGAAAGAATTACATTGGTTGTTCCATATCCATTTTGACCACCTAGCCCAGGAGTTGTCAAACTTTTTTCAGTCAAGAAACAGACAGTAAATATTTTGGTCTTTTGGGGTCATGTAGTCTTTGTCTCAACTATTCAACTCTGTTGTTGTAGTTCAAGAACAGCCAGAGACCAAATATAAATGAGTGGGTGTGGGTATATTCCAATAAAGCTTTATGTACAAAATCAGAGGATAGATTGGATTTGGCTCAGAGGCCATATTACAAATCCCTGATCTAGTAGATGGTATAGTCCCTACAAAAATTGAACCATGAGTAAAGGAAGGACTTGAAAGCACATGTACTTGTATATCAAAGCAATCAATATTCAAATCCTAAGTGTTGGTTGAACTATGAGATGTTATTCCTTAATTCAGCACCTCTCACTCGTTGATTCATGTTATACATGGACCCTTACCACTGGTTAGCACTCAGCATTTTTTATTGGATTTGATGCTGAGGTTTTATGGGTACCTCTAAATCACTACAACATCTCTTGGAAGCTGGAATCATTATCTCTTCACAAGTGGAAAGGGCTCAGGACCCTAAAAGGTAACAGGGGAAAAAAAAGAGCTTTTATTTATTAACTCTTGGCACCACTATTACAAATAACTAGCATAGTAAACAGCATTCAGAAGTAATATTCCAGACCAGCCACCTATTTCTACTGCTACTGCAAAATACAAACATAAATAACCCCAGGATTCATTTTCTAGTTGGGAGTATTCTTGACTTTTTTAACCTATAAAGGTGGCTAATATTATGTTAGTGTTAGAATAAAACCTCAAATTTTGAATGTCATATAAAGAATGAAATAAGAGATAATAATGATAAAATTTTATTTTGCTTCCTTCCTAAATTAATTCCAAGATTTACCTAATCATAATACTATAATTTTTGCTTTTAAGGAATCCTACCTTCTACATTTAAACACACTGGCCACTACTTACATACATATTGTGTAGATTTTACTTGTTTGCCTTTTTACTTCAAAGTTAAAGTTAAAAGAAGAGGGTTTGCTTTATCATGAGAGAATGTTATCAGCTTACATTTTCTGCTTATGTAGATCTTATTTTATTCTTGAGTATCCACTGATTAATTTTCAGCCTGATACATTGCCTGTGATGGGACAGTTGGATACATAGTTCTCTTAGATATTTTGCCCTCATTTTCTGGAGTTGGACATAAGGTCTGGAGTGCAGTGTCTTATATAGTATGAGAATGTTGTTAGGGGAAGCATTCTGGTATCCAAATCTCTTGTCCAAGAAGGAATCTGCTGAGATATCCCATATGTTGCTTGATCATCTGTTTATACCAGTGCATCGTATTCCATGGGTATTGGAATTAATCATCAGTAATACACAGTCCTTTGCAACAAAGTTGGACCTACTGTCTCTGTACCAGGCTTTTTCTGATTACCTAGTCATCTTTCTCATTACCAGTCCTCACTTATCTACAAGAATGCTGTGTAGTCTGGTGCCTCATGATAGCCATCTTCCTTTGCAGATACCCTTTCCTTAGAGGCCAGAGATCCAGCTTATCTAGAAGTGTTTGGGTGATTTTACAACTCATTTCATTCTTCTTGTGTCTTTCCTAAGTTCTTCCACCTCGAGTCATACTTATGCCATCTATTCCTCAGTTTTCTTCCAAAAATATCTTTCCACATTTTCCCTAGGACTTCTAACATCTGCTTTTATCCCAGGCCTCCTAATGTGTCTCCTGGACACAGTTTAGATTTCGCTCAATAAATGCAAGTGCCTTTCATCCCTGACACTATAGAATTGCCTTAGTTGGAGGAATGGTACAAATTCTTCAGTAATACATGCAGTGATTATCTTCTTTTTCTTTTTTTCCGACAGAGTCTTACTCTGTCACCAGGATGGAGTGCAGTGGCGAAATCTCGGCTCACTGCAAACTTCGCCTCCCGGGTTCAAGCGATTCTCCTACCTCAGCCTCCTGAATAGCTGGGATTACAGGCGCATGCCACCACACCCAGCTAATTTTTCTATTTTTAGTAGAGAGAGGGCTTCACCATGTTGGCCAGGATGGTCTCCATCTCCTGACCTCGTGATCTGCCCATCCTGGCCTCCCAAAGTGCTGGGATTACAGGCGTGAGCCACCGCACCCGGCCAGTTATCTTCATCTTTAGACCCAGAGTTGCCATCCTGCATGCTATTTTCTCTTGCAGAGGCCCTTTCTCTCAGAGAAAAGCAGGACATTTTGACCAGGCTGATTTAATGCAGCTGTTATGCAAAGGCTACTTCAAAATGTCAGTGATGAATGTCAAAAGACTGTTTTTTATTACCAAGCTATGCATGCAACAGCCATCCCTGACCCTCACCCTATCCTTGACCCTTTTTTCCAGAGAACAGACTGGTTTTTCTCTTAACACTTTCCACTTTCAGTGTCTGTGGTAAGTCTCTGTGGGAGCTGGGGCTATTTTGCAAGCACTCTATCCAGTCAGCTTCTCAGTGGAAAGTCTTACATGAGATTTCCCCCACTATTCGCATCTTGATGAGACCACTGGCATTGTTCCTACATCTGATTTACATAGTCTGGGGATTTACACTTTCCCATTTTTTGTTTTCTTTTTTGAAGTAATGCCAATTTATGAAAATGGCTGTAGGTACACCTTTCATGTCATCAATATGTGTCCTCACTCTTTTAACATTTTACGTATAGTATCTCTGAAATTATATCTTCATCTATATTGCATGGGGCCAAAAAGGAATTTACAGCATGTTAAATTTATTGGCTATTATATCTTCTAGGCTTATATTAATATACCCTGGTAATTTCTGATGAAAATACATCCTTATTCTTTAATTATTATTACACAAATAGTACATATTCATTATGGAATGTTTAGAAAACATGAAAGCAAAAAGGGAAAAATCATTCATTTGCACTTCCCCTAATTGTTGGTCTTCTTTTTAAAGAACTAATGATATTAATATTTATTAATATTTTATGTATATATTTTATTAATTTGAAGGTGCGTATATGGATTTGAAAATATATTTTTTACAAAACAATTATAACTTTGTTGCAAGATTTTCCCCATTTAATATATCTTGGACATATTACTGTCAATGCAACTTTCAAATGAAACTTTCCAATGAAGAATGCTTCTTCATTTCTCTTTAGATCTGTGGAGTATTTTATTGTTTGAAAGTACCATACTGAAATATACCTATCATTTCTCTCATTCATAGAGATTTAGTCATTTTTGATTTTTCAATATTTTTTCTGTTGATTCACTGTTATGATTTTCAATGTTAGAAATACTACTGCAATTAATTTTTGTACATTCATTTTTGTTTGTTTGTTTGTTTAGAGACAGGGTCTCATTCTGTCACCCAGGATGGAGGGCAGTGGTGTAATCATAGCTCATTGTAACCTCAAACTTCTGGGCTCAAGCAATCCTCTTGCTTCAACCTTCCAAGAAGCTGGGACTACAGGCACACACCACCAGCTGGGCTATTTTTTTTTTTTTTTTGTAAAGATAGGCCTTGCTATGGTGCCTGGGCTGGTCTCAAACTCCTAGCCTCAAGTGATCCTCCCACCCCAGCCCCACAAAGTGCTGGGATTATAGGAGTGAGCCACCAACCTGGCTGGCATGTTTGTATATTTAAAAGAGGAATTTTGTAGGAATATACAAAAGTGGAATTTTTGAATCAAATGGTATGAATACATTTTATTGTAGTAGATAATTCCAAATTCTCTTCCAGAAAAATGCAGCAATTTACATGCCTTCTACACAGTATGAAAATACCTCTTTTGCCACATCTTACATAGTGCTGACTCTCAATTACATTTTTCATCTTTGTCAGCCTGATAGGCATGAAAAGTAATTTTATTTTACTATAATTTTTGAATTATTAATGCTACTGAGCATCTCTTTATATTAGTTGCTTTTCTAAATCTCTTGTTCATATCCTCTGACCATCTCTCTGGTGGAAGATGTAAAAGATCTTTACATATCAAATATATTAATCCTCTGTCTATAACATGTGATGGAAATGTTTTATTATTGTTTTTCATATGTCTTTAAATGGTGGTTTAGGCAATACAG
The DNA here is from genome assembly GCF_029289425.2 of Pan paniscus. Taxonomy (NCBI): domain Eukaryota; kingdom Metazoa; phylum Chordata; class Mammalia; order Primates; family Hominidae; genus Pan; species Pan paniscus. Next base: position 101,328,582 of record NC_073272.2, on the reverse strand, counting down.
AAAGCATTTTTAATTTATTTTCTAGCTAAAAAATACATCTAATTGAAAAATATTAACCAATACACTGAGATGTATTAAAAAACAATGTTATCCATCTAGAGACTTTGTAGTACCTTAACAATTCCTATATAAAAGTGCAACGGGATTCAAACCTAGTAGTGACCAGAATGAAGACTGTACTAACTTTCTGAGTCTGTGGGTGAATATCACCCATTGGACTTCAGAATACTATTTGATACTGATTTCTTGCTCAGTCACCTCCTAGCTGGGTGGCCTAGATCAAGTTACTCAACTTTTCTAAGCCTGAGTGTCCTCATCTACATAGTGGGAATAATACCTACCTCAAAAAGTTGTGAGTAGAAGAGAGAAAATTTAGGTGCCTCATTCATGTGTGGAACTTGATAAATACTAACTTCTTTTCCTCCATGACATCTTCTCTCCTTCCTAAGGCAATGTACATATATAAAGACTGACTTGGAAACCATATAATCCATGTGGCCCACAGATCCAGTTTTCTTAGCCCAAGGGGCAGACCACCATTGATATCAGGAGATATTTATTCGTTTAACAGATATTTACGGAGCATCTTCTATTTTCCAGGCACCATCCCAGGTGCTGGAGATACAGCACTGAAAAAAAAAAAAAGGAAGGCTATCTGCCCTTTTAGAGCCTACATTCTAATCGGGTAAAACATACAATAAACAAGTAGCTATTTAATAATATGTTAGAAAGCAAGGTGCATTAATATAGTAGTTAAGAGAGCAAATTATGGTCTAGGCATTCGAACTTTTCAGAGGGATAAGCATTGTCCCCCAAAAAACATGATTCAATAAGCAAACAGAGAGTTGTGTGGTAACAGTGCCCGAACAACTAAACTTACTAAAGAATTATCTGTAAACTTCTCTTACTTCTAGCACGGTTCTAGAAATATTCATCCATTGATGAGACTCAAAAGCATTTACTGAGTGCCTACCATGTACCAAGTTTTAGACACAGAAGATATACAGAAGGGATCAAGTTACGCATAGTTCTTACCTTGCAGTATGTCATTGTATAGCTTCTGGGGTACGGATAAAGTGAAACAAAAACTTCAAAATAAAAAACAAAAAGTACTATGCACAATATGAAACAGAGTAAGAGCTAGAAGTAACTTTGGGCTACTTTAGGTTAGATGGTCAGCAAAGCACTCTCTGAGAGGGTAATATTTAGACTAAGCCCTGAATGACAAACAACCAGCCAAGTGAATATCTGGAAGAAGAGGCCAAACAGGAAGAGCAAGTATGCAAAGTCCTTAAGGCACCAAATGAAAGAAGGCCTGAAGGTCCATAGAAAATAATGGAAGGAAATACACCAGAAGAATAGTTATTAGTAGGGGGCTGGGACTATTTGGTATGTACATTTTATTCTCTAAGTTTGAACATGGTTTCTACAGTTTCATAGATGTGCATTACTTTCATACTTGTAAAATATCATAAAAATATTTATAGTAAGAAGAGGTAGAAAATGTGATCTAGAGGAAAAAGAAAAGGCTTTGAAGTCAGACCCAGGTTGGAAACTTAACTTTGTCAATTACTCACTGTTGACCCAGAGCAAAACATCTAACCTCTCTCTTAGCCTCAGTTTCCTGATATAAAGAATAGAGATAATAGTTCCATGTTTTGCACATGTAGAGATGCTAGCACAGCACTTTGGCCAGAATGCTAACTCCATTACCTATCAGTTATGCAATCATTAATAAGTTTCTTCATTCCCTCCAAGAGTTAGTTTCTTCACCTATAAAATTGGGTATAATAATGTTGACCCTTCAGGACTGTCACAGGGGTTAAGTGAGTTAATGTATATAAAATGATAGCACAATACTACTGTAGACACACACTAAATGACAAACACAACTGGTTATCTATGAATGGGAAGTTGGTGGTGACTTTTATTTTCTTTAAACCTTGATGTATTATCCAAACTTCTAAATAAACACATATTTGTACTAAAATAAAACCACAATGAGATACCATCTTACGCCACTTAGAATGGCAATCATTAAAAAGTCAGGAAACAACAGGTGCTGGAGAGGATGTGGAGAAATAGGAACACTTTTACACGGTTGGTGGGACTGTAAACTAGTTCAACCATTGTGGAAGTCAGTGTGGTGATTCCTCAGGGATCTAGAACTAGAAATACCATTTGACCCAGCCATCCCATTACTGGGTATATACCCAAAGGATTATAAATCATGCTGCTATAAAGACACATGCACACGTATGTTTATTGAGGCACTATTCACAATAGCAAAGACTTGGAACCAACCCAAAAGTCCAACAATGATAGATTGGATTAAGAAAATGTGGCACATATACACCATGGAATACTATGCAGCCATAAAAAATGATGAGTTCATGTCCTTTGTAGGGACATGGATGAAGCTGGAAACCATCATTCTCAGCAAACTATCACAAGGACAAAAAACCAAACACCGCATGTTCTCACTCATAGGTGGGAATTGAGCAATGAGAACACATGGACACAGGAAATGGAACATCACACACTGGGGCCTGTTGTGGGGTGGGGGGAGGGGGAGGGATAGCATTAGGAGATATACCTAATGTTAAATGACGAGTTAATGGGTGCAGCACACCAACATGGCACATGTATACACACGTAACAAACCTGTACGTTGTGCACATGTACCTCAAAACTTAAAGTATAATTTTTTAAAAAGTATCCTCTTACAGTATTAACATATCTTAATTCTAGCTCTACAAATTTGTCCCAAGGAAGCACTTGCACAAGTTACAAGAATGTTTACGGCAGCATTGTTTGTAATGGTGAACATTGGTAAACATCTATCAACACAGGAGAGTTCCATGAATTACAGTAAATCTTTGCCATGGAAGAAAGATGAATCACTTAAAAGAAATGAGGTAGAACTATATGGACTGCCATGGAAAGCAGTCCAAGATACATTAAGTAAAAAGGAGGCTCTTGTTCGGTGTGGTGGCTTACGCCTCTAATTCTAGGACTTTAGGGGGACAAAGTAGGCTGATCGCTTGAGTTCAGGAGTTGGAAACAACTTGGGCAACATGGCGAAACCCGGTCTGTAAAACAATACCAAAAAAATTAGCGAGGTGTGGTGTTGCATACCTGTAATACCAGCTATTAATACCCAGGAGGTCTAGGCTGCAGTGAGCCGAGATTGGGCCACTGCACTCCAGCCCGGGTGACAAAGTGAGACTCTGTCTCAAAAAAGAAAAAAAAAGTCTGCAAAAAACTGTAAGTTCTTTTTAACCAAAAATTATTGTTATATACAGTACATTAGTTTTGGCATAGAGAAAAAGTCTGGAAGAATAAACACTGATCTGTTAACAGTCCTGGTGACTGGGGGATGAGATTACAGGGCTCTTTCATCTCTATATTATACATTTCCAAAATGTTTAGACTTTTAAACAAGGGTCATAGGAAAAAAATTAAAAAAGGAAAAAACAAGGATCATGGATTTTCCTTGTATACAGGAAAAAAATATTTTAGAATGGAGAAAGTGACTGAATGCTAGTAAGAGATAACTTAAATGTAAAGACTGAGAATTATCCCTTTAACAACAATGGTATTATTTATGACCTTGGCAAGAGCAATTTCACAGGAGAGGTCACTACCTCTCCAGTAAAGAGTGGATGGTGAGAAAGAGGGAATAAAGAATGTACACAGTTATTTCTAGTAGTTTGGATGGGAAGTGCAGGAAAGAGAGAGGGCAATAACTGGTGAGAGGTATGGGGTAAGGAAAGGTTTGTTTGTTGGGTTGTTTTTTTTTTTTGCCTTTTTATGAGAGGAATTTGAGTATATTTGAAATCTGTTGGAAAAGGAGCTGGAAGAGAAGTTGAAACTACAGAAGAAATTGAGAATAGCTGATGGAATAAGGCCACAGAGGATGCAAGAGGGAAAGGGATCCAAAACAAAGATGAAGGGCTTAGCACTAAATAGGAAAAAATGATGAGATGGTGAAGGTTCAGAGGTTTGAAAACAATGGAAAAAGTGTGATGTGGTCACTGTGAAAATTGTCTAAGAGATGATTGTAGAGAAATACTGAAGAAATATTGGGCACACCTGGACCTTGAGACCAAATCTTGAGGCTATGTTATTTTTCTCAGCAGCACACAGAAACAATATTAGGAACAAAAAGGAAGAAATTGGACTGATTCTTTCATGGATAGGGTTTTCACATGTAATTTTGAATTAGAACAAAGAGGCAATGGAGTTGAAGAAACTGGCTTGTCCAAGGAAAGGGATAGCATGATATAGAGCTTGTGGCAGGAGAGAGTATGGTCCATGTGGCTATCATGCAGAGTAAGAAAAGTTGTATGAAGATAGGAGGAATAAGTTCAAGAGATCTACTGTGACTATAGTAAATAGCAACGTAGTCAGCCCTCCATATCCACGGGTTCTGCATCAGTGGATTCAACCAACTGCGGATTCAAAATATTCAGAAAAAAAAACAATTAACCATGGCAATACAATAAAAATAATCTCTTTTCAAAAAAACTATACAGTGTAACAAATATTACATAGCATTTACATTGTATTGGGTATTATGAGTAATCTAGAGATAATTTAAAATATACAGGAGGATGTGCCTAGGTTATATGTAAACACTACACCATTTTAGTTCAGGGACTTGAGCATCCAGATTTTAGTAGCCACGGGATCCTAGGACCAAGCCCACAATGATACCAAGAGACAACTACATTATATTCCTAAAAATTGCTAAGAGAGTAAATTTTAAGTGTTCTCACTACAAAAAAAAAAGATATGTATGTGAGGTAATACATATGCTAATTTAGCTCAGTTTTGCCATTCCACAATGTATACATATTTCAAACATCAAGTCATACATAATAAATGTGTAAACTTTTATTGTCAATTTAAAAATAAATTAACTTTTAAAAAAGAAAAGCAATATGAGATAAAGTTGGGGAAGAAGGGCATGGAGGGCCTTATAAGCCAAGAAGGGCAATTTGGATTTCAAACAGGATAGAAATTCACTGGTGTGTTTAGGATGAGTAGTGACTTGGTGTAATTTAATGTTTTAAATGATCTCTCTAGATGGAGAATAAATCAAGAGCAATATCAATTAGATGAAGACACTAAGAGTAGGAACATGACAAGGATACTTGCTTTCACCACTTCCATTCAATATTGTATTGATATTCTAGCCAGGGAACTTAGGAAAGGAAAGGAAATAAAAGGCATGCAAATTGTAAAAGAAGAAGTAAAACCCTCTATTTCAAAAATGACACAACCTCTTATATAGGAAATCCTAAGGAGTCCACAAATAAACTATTAGAGTTAAACTAGTTTAGCAAAGTTGCAGGCTAAAAGATCAATATACAAAAATCATTTACATTTTAATACACAAGCAATAAACAACTCAAAAGTAAAATTCAGAAAACAATTTTATTTACAATGGCATCAAAAAAATACTTAGAGCCAGGTGCAGTGGTTCATGCTTGTAATCCCAGCACTTTGGCAGGCAGAGGCAAGGGTATATAGATTGCACCTAGGAGTTTGAGACTAGCCTTGGCAACATACCAAGACCCCATCTCTATAAAAAAAATTTTTTAAATATATTATCCAGGCATGGTGGTGGCACCTGTAGTTCCAGGTACTTGGGTAGCTGAAATTGGAGGATCACTTGAGCCTAGGAGGTTGAGACAACAGTGAGCTGTGTTCGGACCACTGCACTCCAGCCTGGGTGAAAAAGTAAGACCCTGTCTCAAAATAAAAAAAAACAAAAATACTTGGGAATAAATTTAACCAAGGAAGGCAAGAATTGCAAACTGAAAAACTACAAAACATTGTTGTAAAAAAATTTTTTAAAGACAAATAAATGGAAAGGCATTGGCGTTCATGGATTGGAAAGCTTAATATTCTTAAGATAACAGTACTCCTCAAACTGATCAACACTTTCAATACAATCCCTATCAAAATCTCGCTGAGTTTTTACAGAAATACACAAGCTGATTCTAAAATTAATATGGAAATGCAGGGTACACCCAATAGCTAAAAAAAAAATCTTGAAAAAGAAAAAAACAAAGTTAGAGGACTCACACATTTCAATTTCAAACTTACTACAAAGCTACTATAATCAAGACTGTGTGGCAATGATATAAAAGGATAGACATATAGATGAACAGATCAGAAATGAGAATCCAGAAATAAACCCTAACATTAATGGACAATTAACCTTTAACAAAGGTTTCAAGGCCATTCAATGGGGAAAGAATAGTCTTTGCAACAAATGGTACTGGGATAAATAGATATTCTCATGCAAAAGAATTAATGTGCACCCCTACTTCACATCATTTTCTTTCTTTTTTTTTAACTTTTCTTAAACTTTAATATTATTAGTCTATATCACATCCTGGGTAACCCAAAGTGTATCAAAGACTTATAAGAACTAAAACTGTAAAACTCTTAGAAGAAAACTTAGAGAGAAATCTTTATGAACTTGATCTAGGCAGTGATTTCTTAAATATGACACCAAAAGCTCAGGCAATGAAAGAGAAAATAAATACATTTTACTTCAGGAAACTTTAAATTTTTTGTGCTTCAAAACTTAGGAAAAAATCTTTCATCAAGAAAAGACAACCCATAGGATGGGTTGAAAATATTTTCAAATAATACCTGATAAGAGTTTAGTATCTAGGATATACAAAGAACTATTACAACTCAACAATAAAAGACAACACAATCTAAACTAGGTAAAGTGTTTGAATAGATATTTCTTCAAAGATATGCAAATGGTCAATAAGTACATGAAAAGATGCTCAACATAATTAGTCATTAGGGAAATGCATATCAAAACCACAATGCAATACCACTCAACACCCAGTAGGATGGCTATAATAAAAAAGATGAGCAATAACAAATATTAACAAAAATGTGGATAAATTGGAAGCCTCATATATTGCTGATGGGAATATAAAACACTGCAACCACTTCGGATAACAGTTTGGCAGTCCTTCAAAAAATTAAACAAAGAGTTAGCATGGGACCCATCAATTCTATTCCTAGGTATATATATACTAGAAAATTGAAAACATATGTCCACCACTCAAAAATTTGCACGTGAATGTCCGTAACAACATTATTCATAATAGCTCAAAAGTGGAAACCACACAAATGCCTATCAATTGATGTATGAGTAAACATAATATCATATATCCATACAATGAAATATCAGCCTTAAAAAGGAATGAAGTGCATGCTGATACATACTACAATGTGAATGACCCTCAAAAACAGTATGCTAAGTGAAAGAAACCAGACTCACAAGATTTCATACTGTATGATTCCATTAATATTAAATATTCAGAATAAGAAAATTCAGAGGGGCAGAAAATATATTAATGGTTGCCAGGAGATGGGGAGAGAGAACAGTGGGGAGTGACTGCTAATGGATATGGGGTTTCATTTAGGGGTTATGAAATTATTCTCAAATTAGGTAGTGATGATGGTTGCAAAACTTTGTGGATGTATAAAAACCACTCCATTGTGCAATTTAACAGGGTGCATTTTATGGTATATGAATTATATCTTAATACAAAGAAAAAAGATTAAAAGGAACAGAAGGAATGGAAGGTGAGAGGGAGGGAGGACAGAAAGAAAAAGGGAGAAAGGACGGCAAGAAGGAAAGAAAAAAGAAAGCAAGATAAAGAACTTGATTAAAACTAGGGTAAACATAAACTCTGTTTCTCCTATACTCTCACTGAACAATCAATACAGAAGACTTCAGTAACCAAACATGTAATCAAAGCAAGTAATGAATTCTGCAGGGGACATCAGCTACATATCCTCTAATTCAATTGTGACACTATCCACCTGGAGACAGGGTCAGATCCCACAGGTTGAAGGTTCAGTCCCAAAGACTGCTCCCCAACATCTGATGCCAATCACAAGCCCCAGGTTGTTTTTCTTCTTCTGTTCTTCTGACCAACTGAATATAAATTGGAGTTCTCACAATCCCCTCCTTGGGTTCAACTAATTTTCTAGAGCAGCTCACAAAACTTAGGGAAACACTTACATTTACCAGTTTATTATTAAAGAATATTACAAAAGATACAGATGAAGAGATTCATAGGGTGAGGTATGAGAAGGAGCGTGGAGTTTCTGTGCCCTCCCTGGGCACACCATCCTTCAGGAACTTCCACGTGTTCAGTGACCTGAAAGCTCTTCACACCCAGTTCTTTTTGGTTTTTATGGAGGCTTCATTAGATAGGCATAACTGATTGCATCATTGGCCATTGGTGATCAACTTAACGTTCAGCCCCTCTCCTTTCCCTGGAGGTTGGGGGTTGGAGCTGAAAGCTCCAACCTAATCCTGCCTTGATCTTTCCCATGACCAGCCCCCATCCTGAAATACCTAGGGGCCCCAGCCTCCAGTCATCTCATTAGCATACAAAAAAACAAAACTTTGGAGATTCCAAGGGTTTTAGGAATTGTATACAAGGAAATGGAAATGATGACCCAATATATATTTCACAATATCACATAGGAGTGGAGAAAAGTGAGCATTTGCTCTCTGAAATTTCTCGATTAAAACAAAAATTTCATCTATATACATTTTTCCATTCATCTTAGACATTTTAGAAAGATAAATTACTGCTTGTTTGTTTCCAAAACTAGAAAAAAGACATTACATAGGCATTCTGAATTCCAGACTCCCCTCCATGTCCATAGCATTATCAGAATAGTTAAGATTTGCAAGTGACCAAGTGTCTCCCAATATTTCTAAAACTCAAAGATAATTTCAAATTGTTTTATCAGTTATTTTGTAACTGCAAAATTTTTCTTTCAAAAATGTAGATATTACAACTTTCGGTGTCCCTCATTCACTCTAACACTTTGCTTATTAGTGGCATCTAGTTTCAAAAAGTGAAAGTCAGTGTCTTAGCTCCAACTGCTGTAACAAAATGCCATAGACTGGGTGGCTTAAACAACAGACATTCATTTCTCACAGTTCTGGGGGCTGAAAATCTGAGATTAGGATGCTAGCATGGTCAGGTTATGGTGAGGGTCCTCTTCTAGGTTGCAGACTTCCAACTTCTCATTGTATTCTCACGTGGTGGAGAGCAGAAAAGGGAAGCAATCTCTCTCATGACACTTTGAAGTGCACTAATCCCATTCATGAGGGCTCCATTTTCATGACCTCATTTAATCCTAATCATCTCCCAAAGGCCCCACCTTCTAATAGTATCAAAGGTAGGGGTAGAGTTTCAACATATGACTTTAGGGGGTTCGCAAACATTAGTCCATAGCAGTCAGTGTCTTTCATATTTTGATATGCAAAAAATTAAAACAGGGCTAAATGTTACAAATAATGTGAAATGGAGAAATTCAGTGTTTCTATGTGAAAATATGGATGGTGATATAATTTGCCTGGCTTTTCCTATTCCTGGAATTTCAAGTAATACATGCCATTTACTCTAAAAAAATAAATGAATAAGAAAGCCAGTTAGGAGATCTTTGTAGCAGCTTGGCTAAGAAAAGATGTTAGCTTGCTCTAGTGTGGTAACAATGAAGTGGGAGAGAAGCAGACAGATTCAAGATACACCTGGGAGACACAATCAGTACGACTTGGCATAAACTGGATGAAAAGGTGACAGAGAGATAGGAGTCACACTTTCTAGCTGGTAAAAAATAGGTAACGCTGGTCTCTAATGCTCCATTTCCCATTCTCCAGGAGGATCCAGGTTTCCCTATTGCAGCCTTTGTCTCCCTGTGAACTGCAGGTACTGGAAGATTTGTAGAGGGGACTCTGGGACACTCTGGAAGCTGGAAAATGGTCTCACTGCCTATAAGCTGGACCTGGTCACCTATCTGGAGCAAAAGAAAGAGTGCTGGGATGTGAAGAAACATGAGACAGCCACACACTCAGATCTGTCATGTCATTACAACCAAGGCCTTTCACCAAAGCGGGGCATAGATGTTTCATTTCAAAAAGTAATATTGGGAAGATATGAAAGCTGTGGCCTTGAGAATTTACACTTCAGGAAAAACTGTGAAAGTGGGGTGGAGGTGAAGGGCAAAAAGAATGTTATAATGTGCATAACCAATGGGCAACAACTACTCATAACAGAAATTTAACTGCCACAGGAGATCAAGAACATAGAACATCTCAGAAGAAACCTCAACTTACATCAGCTACTTCTATATAGAAACATATGTTTCTATAAGTAAATATCAACATTGATTTTTGAAATAAACCTTATGTAATGAAACTCAGAAAAACTTTAACCATAGCTCAAATTTCAGTAAACATCAGAATAATTATTTTCCAGATGATCATTACAAATGTAACAAATATAGGAAAGTGTTTTAACAACCCTCAAAACTTACTATCCATCAGAGTATCCATATTCAAGAGAAGCCTTACAAATGTAAGAAATGTGGGAAAATTTTAACGAGTTCTCACCACTTACTCAGCATCAGAGAATTCTTACTGGAAAAAAATCACACAGATGTAATAAGGGTAGAAAAGTCTTTAGTCAATCATCACATCTAAATAGACATAAGAAGATTTATATTGGAGAGAAGTCATTAAAATGTAAAGAATTGCAAACCCATTAACTGCTGCTACTCAATCCTCACACAACATCAGGGAATCCATACTGTAGAAAAAACTTTCAAATCGAAAGAATATGGCAAAGCCTTTAACAGGTGTTCACATCTTACTAAAAATTAAAGAATCGGTACTGGATAGAAACCCTACAAATGTAATAATTTTGAAAAGACTTTTGTCCAAAATATACACCTCAGAGAACACCACAGTATTTATCCTGGAGAGAAATTTTACAAATGTAAATCAGGTAACAAAGCCTTTAATCGATGCTTAAATTTTGATCAACAGAGAATTTCTATAGGAGAGAACATCTACAAATGTAATAAATGTGGAAGGACCTTTGTCTAAAATATACACCTTAGAAAGAAAAAAAAAAGTGACACTGCCTGCCATTAACTGAGATAAGGAAGGTGGAGGAGGGCCATGTTGGAGGATGGGAGAGAGCAGAGATGACGAATTTAGTTTTTGGACATCTTGAGTTTGAGATGTTAAAACAAAAGTAGGTTTGTCAAAATAAACCTACTACCTTTATTTGACAAAGACATCAGTGGGCAAAACAACTCTTAAGATACTAAAACCATGAATGAAACTTCAGGAGCCTGTAAAGCCAAATGGATGGCATTCAAAAATTTCTAGAAGATTCTGGAATTATAATTCTCACACTGTCAGCAATGGTGATTCCTCAAGGTTAAGATTGATCTAGGGAACCGTATTTGCCATGTTGCACATTCCTACACTGTCTGAAATTTTATGACATGTACATTTTTGTAGTAAGAAAATTTTAGTTATTTTAAAAAAGAAAATGGAAATGTTTTGCCATAACATAGATAGTTCACAAAATAAGAAACCCAAACAACCAATAAACAAACCAAAAGTACTCAGCCTCCCTAGTAACTAGCCAAATGGAAATTTAAATAAGATAGCATGTTTACATTTCGAATTAGCAATTTCATTTTTTCTTTTTATTTGTACAAAAATATTTTTTAATTTTCAATTTTTGTGGGCACATAGTAGGTATATATATTTATATATATATCAAAACATAAGATGTTTTGATACATACATGTAATGTGAAATAAGCACATCATGGAGGATGGGGTACCCATCCCCTCAAGCATTTATCCTTTGAGTTGCAAACAACCCAATTATACTCTTTAAGTTTTTTTTTTTTAGTTGAGATAAGGTCTCACTCTGTCCTCCAGGCTGGGGTGTAGAGGCAGGATCATGGCTCACTGCAGCCTTGACCTCCTGGACTCAAGCGATCCTCCCACCTCAGCCTCCCTAGTAGCTGAGACTACAGGCATGCACCACTAAGCCCAGATAATTTTTCTATTTTCTGTAGAGACCGGATTTTGCCATGTTGCCCAGGCTGGTCTTAAACTCCTGGGCTCAAGCTCTCCTCCTGCCTTAGCCTCCCAAAGTGCTAGCATTACAGATGTGAGCCACCACTTAAGTTATTTTAAAACAGATAATTAAGTTATTATTGACTATAGTCACCCTCTTGAGTTATCAAATACTAGGTCTTATTCATTCTAAGTAGTTTTGTACCCATTAACCATCCCCACCTCCTCAATAAGCTCCCCCAATTACTCTTCCCATCCTCTGGTAACCATCCTTCTAATGTCTATGTCCATGAGTTCAATTCTTTCAATTTGTAGATCCCACAAATAAGTGAGAACATTGTGATGTTTGTCTATCTGTGCCTGGCTTATTTCACTTAACATAAAGAAAGTAAGTTGTTTAATATCAGGTCTGAAACTAAGAAGAGAGTTAGACAGGAGATAAACTTGGGAGTTACAAGCACATATTATAAAGCATTTGGCTTTAAAATATATGTGTCCTTTCATCCCAGCAGTCCCACTTCTAGGAATTTGTCCTAAGATACAGTTTCAGGATGTACATAAGTATAATGTTGCAAGAATGCTCTTCTCTGTAAATCCCTAATTTTGGCCTGGACCTGAAGTTAGAGAAGGAATAATTATCACATGTGAAAAGCAGCCAGGAAGGTGCAAAAGGAAAGAGGGAGGAGTTGTAGGCAGCTGCAAACATTAACAGAAACACAAACATACCACCACGCAACACCACAAATAATAATGGTCAAGTGTTATTTCTTGCAATCCTAGGATTTACAGGGGTAATTTTGATGAAGGGGTCTATGGCATAGAGGAAAAATCAAAGTGTGTTTATTCCTACTCTTAATCATTCAGTATAATATAACACGGAATACTTCTGTGACTTCTGGTCCCCAAAATGTATAGGGATTTCTCCCCACCAGCAAGCAGTGCTGCAGAATCCTCTGCAGCAGACACCAGCTGGACGTCCTCTAAATTTAAAAATTCAATTATGACACTATCTACCTAAAGAGAGGATCAGATCCCACAGGTTGAGGGTTCAGTCCCCAAGACTGCTCCTCACTTTAAATCCCAGACACAAGCACAGATTGTGGTCTGAGCTTCTGGCTGATTGGCTACAAATTGGGGGTTCCCATGACCTCTTCCCCAGGTTCAATTAATTTGGTAGAGAAGTTCCCAGAGCTCAGGGAAACACTTACTTACACTTATTGGTTTATAATAACTGATAGTACAAAGCATACAGATGAACAGCCAGAAGAAAGCAATGCATAGGGTGAGGTATGGGAGAAAGAACGCAGAGCTTCCAGGCCCTCTCTGGGAATGCAGCTCTTGAAGAACTCCCACACATTCTGCTATTCAGAAACTCAACAAACCCTATACTTTTGGGTTTTTAGGAGGCTTCATTAAGTACGCATGATTGATTACATAATTGGCCACGGGTGATCAACTCAACTTTCCACCCCTTTCTACTCCCTAGAGGTTAAGGGGTGGGGCTGAAAGTCCCAACCTTTTAATCCTGCTTTGGTCTTTCCCATTTTCAGTACCCCATTCTGAAGTTACCTAAGGGCCCCCAGCCACCAGTCATTTCATTATCATATAAAAGACACTCATCGATGGGGAGAGTCCAAGGATTTTAGCTGTGTGTCAGGAAATGGAAATGAAGACGAAATAAATATTTCACGATATAACAGGGGACAAAATTTTTTTTGATGTGTTGAAGGTACATGGTGTTGCAGAAAGCTGACTTTTACTTACACTCTTGATTGGACTATAAATTGTCCCAATCTTTTGGAGGCAAATTTGATGGGCCTTATGATGATAGAAAATGTGCATGTTCTCTTAAGACAGCAATTTCACTTCTAAAAATGTATACAAAAATAATGGTACACATAAGTAAATATGTATGTAAAAATGTCCATTTTTAGCATGATTTGTAATAATGAACACTTTTTAAAGTCTAAAGGGCATTTAGAGCTCACTGGTTGCATTTTAAAGTATACATTTATGCAAAGGAATCCTCTGAATGGTTTAAAGGAAATGAAGTGGATCTATATGTACTATCATGAAAAGATAGCTATGTTTTTTTAAAGCAAGTTGCTAAACAATATACCCCTTATGATCCAATCTTATGGCAAGATAAATGGGTGTGTATGTGTGTCTGTGTGTGTGTGTTTGCGTGTGTGTGTTTGTGTGTGTGTGTGAGAGAGAGAGAGAGAGAAAGAGAGAAAGACAGACACGGGGGCGGGGGGTATTTGTGAAGAAATTAATGGAAGAATAGACACCATTAGCTACCTTCACAGGGGAATGGAGAGAAACAGGGAAATTTCACTTCCTAATTTATATAATTTTATATCATTTAAAATTTTGCGGGGTAGAGGAGCCAAGATGGCCGAATAGGAACAGCTCCGGTCTACAGCTCCCAGCATGAGCAACGCAGAAGAGGGGTGATTTCTGCATTTCCATCTGAGGTACCGGGTTCATCTCACTAGGGAGTGCCAGACAGTGGGCGCAGGTCAGTGGGTGCGTGCGGAATACGCGAGCCGAAGCAGGGCGAGGCATTGCCTCACTCGGGAAGCACAAGGGGTCAGGGAGTTCCTTTTCCTAGTGAAAGAAAGGGGTGACAGACGGCACCTGGAAAATCGGGTCACTCCCACCCCAATACTGCGCTTTTCCGAAGGGCTTAAAAAATGGCACACCAGGAGACTATATTCCGCACCTGGCTCGGAGGGTCCTACGCCCACGGAGTCTCACTGATTACTAGCACAGCAGTCTGAGATCAAACTGCAAGGCGGCAGCGAGGCTGGGGGAGGGGCGCCCACCATTGCCTAGGCTTGCTTAGGTAAACAAAGCAGCCTGGAAGCTCGAACTGGGTGGAGCCCACCACAGCTCAAGGAGGCCTGCCTGCCTCTGTAGGCTCCACCTCTGGGGGCAGGGCACAGACAAACAAAAAGACAGCAGTAACCTCTGCAGACTTAAATGTCCCTGTCTGACAGCTTTGAAGAGAGCAGTGGTTCTCCCAGCACGCAGCTGCAGATCTGAGAACGGGCAGACTGCCTCCTCAAGTGGGTCCCTGACCCCTGACCCCCGAGCAGCCTAAGTGGGAGGCACCCCCCAGCAGCGGCAGACTGACACCTCACACGGCCGGGTACTCCAACAGACCTGCAGCTGAGGGTCCTGTCTGTTAGAAGGAAAACTAACAAACAGAAAGGACATCCACACCAAAAACCCATCTGTACATCACCATCATCAAAGACCAAAAGTAGATAAAACCACAAAGATGGGGAAAAAACAGAACAGAAAAACTGGAAACTCTAAAAAGCAGAGCGCCTCCCCTCCTCCAAAGGAACACAGTTCCTCACCAGCAATGGAACAAAGCTGGACGGAGAATGACTTTGACAAGCTGAGAGAAGAAGTCTTCAGACGATCAAATTACTCCGAGCTACGGGAGGACATTCAAACCAAAGGCAAAGAAGTTGAAAACTTTGAAAAACATTTAGAAGAATGTATAACTAGAATAACCAATACAGAGAAGTGCTTAAAGGAGCTGATGGAGCTGAAAACCAAGGCACAAGAACTACGTGAAGAATGCAGAAGCCTCAGGAGCCGATGCGATCAACTGGAAGAAAGGGTATCAGTGATGGAAGATGAAATGAATGAAATGAAGCGAGAAGGGAAGTTTGGAGAAAAAAGAATAAAAAGAAATGAGCAAAGCCTCCAAGAAATATGGGACTATGTGAAAAGACCGAATCTACGTCTGATTGGTGTACCTGAAAGTGATGGGGAGAATGGAACCAAGTTGGAAAACATTCTGCAGGATATTATCCAGGAGAACTTCCCCAATCTAGCAAGGCAGGCCAACATTCAGATTCAGGAAATACAGAGAACGCCACGAAGATACTCCTCGAGAAGAGCAACACCAAGACACATAATTATCAGATTCACCAAAGTTGAAATGAAGGAAAAAATGTTAAGGGCAGCCAGAGAGAAAGGTCGGGTTATCCTCAAAGGGAAGCCCATTGGACTAACAGCAGATCTCTCGGCAGAAACTCTACAAGCCAGAAGAGAGGGGGGCCAATATTCAACATTCTTAGAGAAAAGAATTTTCAACCCAGAATTTCATATCCAGCCAAACTGAGCTTCATAAGTGAAGGAGAAATAAAATACTTTACAGACAAGCAAATGCTGAGAGATTTTGTCACCACCAGGCCTGCCCTACAAGAGCTCCTGAAGGAAGCGCTAAACATGGAAAGGAACAACCAGTACCAGCCGCTGCAAAATCATGCCAAAATGTAAAGACCATCGAGACTAGGAAGAAACTGCCTCAACTAACGAGCAAAATAACCAGCTAACATCATAATGACAGGATCAAATTCACACATAACAATATTAACTTTAAATGTAAATGGACTAAATGCTCCAATTAAAAGACACAGACTGGCAAATTAGATAAAGAGTCAAGACCCATCAGTGTGCTGTATTCAGGAAACCCATCTCATGGGCAGAGACACACATAGGCTCAAAATAAAAGGATGGAGGAAGGTCTACCCAGCAAATGGAAAACAAAAAAAGGCAGGGGTTGCAATCCTAGTCTCTGATAAAACAGACTTTAAACCAACAAAGATAAAAAGAGACAAAGAGGGCCATTACTTAATGGTAAAGTGATCAATTCAACAAGAAGAGCTAACTATCCTAAATATATATGCACCCATCACAGGAGCACCCAGATTCATAAAGCAAGTCCTGAGTGACCTTCAAAGACACTTAGACTCCCACACACTAATAATGGGAGACTTTAACACCCCACTGTCAACATTAGACAGATCAACGAGACAGAAAGTCAACAAGGATACCCAGGAATTGAACTCAGTTCTGCACCAAGTGGACCTAATAGACATCTACAGAACTCTCCACCCCAAATCAACAGAATATACATTCTTTTCAGCACCACACCACACCTATTCCAAAATTGACCACATACTTGGAAGTAAAGCTCTCCTCAGCAAATGTAAAAGAACAGAAATTATAACAAACTATCTCTCAGACCACAGTGCAATCAAACTAGAACTCAGGATTAAGAATCTCACTCAAAACCGCTCAACTACATGGAAACTGAACAACCTGCTCCTGAATGACTACTGGGTACATAACGAAATGAAGGCAGAAATAAAGATGTTCTTTGAAACCAACGAGAACAAAGACACAACATAGCAGAATCTCTGGGACACATTCAAAGCAGTGTGTAGAGGCAAATTTATAGCACTAAATGCCCACAAGAGAAAGCAGGAAAGATCCAGAATTGACACCCTGACATCACAATTAAAAGAACTAGAAAAGCAAGAGCAAACCCATTCAAAAGCTAGCAGAAGGCAAGAAATAACTAAAATCCACGCAGAACTGAAGGAAATAGAGACACAAAAAACCCTTCAAAAAATTAACGAATCCAGGAGCTGATTTTTTGAAAGGATCAACAAAATTGATAGACCGCTAGCAAGACTAATAAGGAAAAAAAGAGAGAAGAATCAAATAGACGCAATAAAAAATGATAAAGGGGATATCACCACCAATCCCACAGAAATACAAACTACCATCAGAGAATACTACGAACAACTCTACGCAAATAAACTAGAAAATCTAGAAGAAATGGATAAATTCCTCGACACATACACCCTCCCAAGACTAAACCAGGAAGAAGTTGAATCTCTGAATAGACCAATAACAGGAGCTGAATTTGTGGCAATAATCAATAGCTTACCAATGAAAAAGAGTCCAGGACCAGATGGATTCACAGCCGAATTCTACCAGAGGTACAAGGAGGAACTGGTACCATTCCTTCTGAAACTATTCCAATCAATAGAAAAGGAGGGAAACCTCCCTAACTCATTTTATGAGGCCAGCATCATCCTGATACCAAAGCCTGGCAGAGACACAACCAAAAAAGAGAATTTTAGACCAATATCCTTGATGAATATTGATGCAAAAATCCTCAGTAAAATACTGGCAAAACGAATCCAGCAGCACATCAAAAAGCTTATCCACCATGATCAAGTGGGCTTCACCCCTGGGATGCAAGGCTGGTTAGATATACACAAATCAATAAATGTAATCCAGCATATAAACAGAACCAAAGACAAAAACCACATGATTATCTCAATAGATGCAGAAAAGGCCTTTGACAAAATTCAACAACGCTTCATGCTAAAAACGCTCCATAAATTAGGTATTGATGGGACGTATCTCAAAATAATAAGAGCTATTTACGACAAACCCACAGCCAATATCATACTGAATGGACAAAAACTGGAAGCATTCCCTTTGAAAACTGGCACAAGACAGGGATGCCCTCTCTCACCACTCCTATTCAACATAGTGTTGGAAGTTCTGGCCAGGGCAATTAGGCAGGAGAAGGAAATAAAGGGTATTCAATTAGGAAAAGAGGAAGTCAAATTGTCCCTGTTCGCAGACGACATGATTGTATATCTAGAAAACCCCATTGTCTCAGCCCAAAATCTCCTTAAGCTGATAAGCAACTTCAGCAAAGTCTCAGGATACAAAATCAATGTACAAAAATCACAAGCATTCTTATACACCAATAACAGACAAACAGAGAGCCAAATCATGAGTGAACTCCCATTCACAATTGCTTCAAAGAGAATAAAATACCTGGGAATCCAACTTACAAGGGATGTGAAGGACCTCTTCAAGGAGAACTACAAACCACTGCTCAATGAAATAAAAGAGGATACAAACAAATGGAAGAACATTCCATGCTCATGTGTAGGAAGAATCAATATTGTGAAAATGGCCATACTGCCCAAGGTAATTTACAGATTCAATGCCATCCCCATCAAGCTACCAAGGACTTTCTTCACAGAATTGGAAAAAACTACTTTAAAGTTCATATGGAACCAAAAAAGAGCCCGCATTGCCAAGTCAGTACTGAGCCAAAAGAACAAAGCTGGAGGCATCACACTACCTGACTTCAAACTATACTACAAGGCTACAGTAACCAAAACAGCATGGTACTGGTACCAAAACAGAGATATAGATCAATGGAACAGAACAGAGCCCTCAGAAATAACGCCACATATCTACAACTATCTGATCTTTGACAAACCTGAGAAAAACAAGCAATGGGGAAAGGATTCCCTATTTAATAAATGGTGCTGGGAAAACTGGCTAGCCATATGTAGAAAGCTGAAACTGGATCCCTTCCTTACACCTTATACAAAAATCAATTCAAGATGGATTAAAGACTTAAACGTTAGACCTAAAACCATAAAAACCCTAGAAGAAAACCTAGGCATTACCATTCAGGACATAGGCATGGGCAAGGACTTCATGTCTAAAACACCAAAAGCAATGGCAACAAAAGCCAAAATTGACAAATGGGATCTAATTAAACTAAAGAGCTTCTGCACAGCAAAAGAAACTACCATCAGAGTGAACAGGCAACCTACAAAATGGGAGAAAATTTTTGCAACCTACTCATCTGACGGAGGGCTAACATCCAGAATCTACAATGAACTCAAATAAATTTACAAGAAAAAAACAAACAGCCCCATCAAAAAGTGGGCAAAGGACATGAACGGACACTTCTCAAAAGAAGACATTTATGCAGCCAAAAAACACATGAAAAAATGCTCACCATCACTGGCCATCAGAGAAATGCAAATCAAAACCACAATGAGATACCATTTCACACCAGTTAGAATGGCAATCATTAAAAAGTCAGGAAACAATAAGTGCTGGAGAGAATGTGGAGAAATAGGAACACTTTTACACTGTTGGTGGGACTGTAAACTAGTTCAACCATTGTGGAAGTCAGTGTGGTGATTCCTGAGGGATCTAGAACTAGAAATACCATTTGACCCAGCCATCCCATTACTAGGTATATACCCAAAGGATTATAAATCATGCTGCTATAAAGACACATGCACACGTATGTTTATTGCGGCATTATTCACAATAGAAAAGACTTGGAACCAACCCAAACGTCCAACAATGATAGACCGGATTAAGAAAATGTGGCACATATACACCATGGAATACTATGCAGCCATAAAAAATGATGAGTTCATGTCCTTTGTAGGGACATGGATGAAATTGGAAATCATCATTCTCAGTAAACTACCGCAAGAACAAAAAACCAAACACCGCATATTCTCACTCATAGGTGGGAATTGAACAATGAGATCACACGGACACAAGAAGGGGAACATCACACTCTGGGGACTGTTGTGGGGTGAGGGGAGTGGGGAGGGATAGCATTGGGAGATATACCTAATGCTAGATGACGAGTTAATGGGTGCAGCGCACCAGCATGGCACATGTATACATATGTAACTAACCTGCACATTGTGCACATGTACCCTAAAACTTAAAAGTATAATAATAATAAATAAATAAATAAAATTTTTCAACAAGCATATATACTTTATGATCAGAAAAATAGCTTAGTTAAAATTTCAAAAATTGGAGGAAATCTTACTGAATAGTGAGGGTTTCATAAAATTAAATAGGAATATATTTATTGACCTGAAATATGTTCATGATTTATTGCTAGGTGAACAAAAGCAGCTTGCAAACATTGTAAACATAAGAATGAATTGGAAAGATATATGCAGAGTAATATGCTTTTAGTATGGCCCCACTTTTATGAAAGAATATATGTATATATCCCAAGAAAAACGTTTCTAAAAGAATGTATTATTGTTACCGGAAAGGGGTTCCAATCCAGACCCGAAGAGAGGGTTCTTGGATCTAGCACAAGAAAGAATTCAAGGAGAATCCATATAGTAAAGTGAAACCAAGTTTATTAGAAAAGTAAAGTAATAAAGAATGGCTACTCCATAGGCAGAGCACCCTCGAGGGTTGCTGGTTGCCCAGTTTTATGGTTATTTCTTGATTATGTGCTAAACAAGAGGTGAATTATTCATGCTTCTCCTTTTTAGATCATACAGGATAACTTCCTGATGTTGCCACGGCATTTATAAACTGTCATGGCCCTGGTGGGAGTGTAGCAGTGAGGACAACCAGAGGTCACTCATTGCCATCTTGGTTTTGGTGGGTCTTGTCTGGCTTTTTTACTGCAAGCTGTTTTATCAGCAAGGTCTTTATAACCTGTATCTTGTGCTGACCTCCTATCTCAGCCTGTGACTTAGAATGCCTAATCTTCTGGGAATGCAGCCCAGTAGGTCTCAGCCTTATTTTACCCAGCCCTATTTAAGATGGAGTTGCTCTGTTTCAAATGCATCTGACATTATTAACAGAGAATATTTCTACAGGTTTGGCAGGTGAAAGAAATACAGGAAAATTTCATTATCTATGTTATATGTTTGCATATTATTTGATTTTTATAAGGATTTTATTAGCTTTAAAATCAGAAAAATAGAGATTAAAGTTTGAAACATAAAAAATATTGTTTTAAAGTAATTCAGAAAGTAAGATATAAATTGTTATTGACATTGAAAGATCCACAACACATGGCTAAATTTAAAATGGTGGTTACAAATTGTATGTACATATATGTTTGTGCACAGAAAAATTCTAAGCTCTACAAACAAAAGTACAAAAACAGAACTGAACATCTGAATTATAAGATTCTAGGTAATTTCTATTTTCTTTACACTTTTCTGAATTTCACTGTTTTTTCTCAGTAAACAAGCACAACTTTTATAATCAGAAAAAACTGCAAACGACATAATCCTATCTTAATTTTAAACCCATGCATACGTGTGCACACACATGTGTGCATGCACACCCAGAGCTTCTCTTTATCTGAGGGTGGAAGATTCCCTAGGACTGAGACAGCTCCCTGCCTACTCTGGACAGACTTTTGGCAGTTCCCAGCCTGATTTGTGCATGTTGTAGGACAAGTAGGCTGGAAGTAGTAGGAGGGAGATAAGGGAGAGGGAGGGATATAGTGGGAGAAGGGGGAAGAAGAGCATAGACTAGAGGCCTAGCTGACTTGTCTGGAGGAAATCTCAACAGATTAAAAAAAAAAAAAAAGAATCTTAGCAGAGGCTGCCTGCCACTGATGTGCTTACTATGCCAGGCAAACTTCTGGAAAGCTCAGTCTGGCGGTTACAGCAGCAGCCCCTTCCCACTTCTTTATTCCCTCCTTCTTACCTTCCCTTCTAACATTCCTGCTCTGTGATGTTCAGGTTGCATTTCTGACTCTGGACTCCTAAGTGTCACTCATCTGTATTTTCTAATTGCTTCCCAGTGCATATGTTCATTAGTACAAGAAAAAAAATGAAGCAATGAAAGTTATTTTCTAAGCAGGCAATGAACCAATATGTACAGAGATATTCAAATTTTCTTTAAACAGATATAGATAGAAGAGGATTAGAAATATAAACACTGCTCATTTAATTGGTAGGAGTTGAAAAGAAAACCAATGAAAAATACCCAATTCAGTGTCTGACACATAGTAGGCACTTTGCTAAAGTCAGTACCCTTCACTATTATCCTGAACACTTCCCATTTATAAACAGCCATTTTTTTCTGTCAAATAGCTAAACCATGGTATAAAGAGCATTCGAAGTAAAAGAACCTTCCTCGTCTATATTATGTACGATAGTCAGTGCCTTTTCTATAATTTACAGTGTGGTGTCTAATGAAGTTGTGTTGGGGCAAAATCTTCATGCCTCTCCTATTGAATCATGGTGACTTGCTGTGCTTTTTAGGAGATAAACATCAACTAGGTGTCTGTGTTGTCTTTGGACTCCAGAATATGAAAATACTACAGGGCCACAAAGCACAAAGATTCTCTGATGGACAAGATGTTGGAATGAAAGCCAGGTAATATTAGTAGGTCCTTGAGCCCTTGGGAATATAACTACCACCTTCCTGTGAAAATTATCTCCTGTTGAAATTGTTTCCTATTATTCATTTTACTCTATGCTCTCTATAAGGCTTCTTCCTATTATTAAAAGACATATTTCTGGTGCCTGAAAAAATAAAATAAGTTACAGAAAATCAATTGCATCTATAAAGCCATTCATGTGACAAGGATTCCCAAGACTTAGGCAATGGCCTGTTTCTCATGCATACTTAGCCATGTTAATGACTAGGTAACCATGACAACCATCAGGACTGTGACGCCAAACCTACGCTCTTCAGCAATGAATTAAGCTGCCTCGTATGTACATGTTTAAGAAGTCCCCACTGGCAAGCTCTGGCAGACAGATCTACACAAATAGTCTGGAAGAGGGAGGAAGAAAAGGAAAAGGAAACTACCTTCCTCAAAAGCAGACAAACACCAAGAGCTCTCGAAGGCCTAAAAAAATACAAAGGTAGTAAAAGAATGACAACCCCTAGGCTGCCCCACCTGCAGAAACACAAACACACAGTTAGCAAGAAACCACCATAGTAAGGAAATAAATAAGATTGCCTCTGGGGGATTGCAAAAGTCCTCCATCTTTTCCACAACATATGAGAAGCTTTAGGCATCAGCTGTCTGTGCCTTACAGTTTTCTCTGTTTCTCATTTCTTTTCCCCATTTTCATGGTTGGATTTCCTGTAGCCAGCTGATCTTCCCTCGGGGTTCTGAAGGCTGATGACACCCACAGCTTCTCCCAGTGCAGGCCTCACACCTGAACTCCAGATCCATATGATCAAAGTCACTGAAGAGCTCCCTTTGGGTAACTCACAACCTTCCACAACTCAACTTTTCTCAACCTGAACTCCTCCACTTTCTCCTCAAATACCCGTTTCTCCTCCCCTTCCTCCTCTTCTTCCTGCTCCTCCTCAAGGGGTTCTCACTCTCCATGACGGACACCATCAATGCGCCTCACTGCCCAAGCCAGACTCTCTTCTCTGCCTCACCCCCACATCCCATCTGCTATTGTTTGAAGGTTGGTGCCTCCCCAAAATTCATATGTTGGAACCTAATAACCAGTGTGATAGTATTAAGAGATGAGGCCTTTAAGAAGTGGTTAAGTCAGATGAAGGCTCTACCCTCATGAATAGGATGAGTGCCCTTAGAAGAGAGGCTGGAGCAAGCTCCCTTAGCCCATTCTGTCATGCGAGGACACAGTAACAAGGCACCATCTATGAAGCAGGGGAACCCTCACCAGATACCACATTTGCTGGCACCTTGGTCTCGGACTTCCCAGCCTCTAGAACTGTAAGCAATATGTTTCTGTTGTTTATAAATTACCCAGTGTAAGGTATTTTGTTATAGCAGCCCCAGTGGACTAAGACACCATCCATGTACCTCTGAGATGTCTCTCATCAGTCCACTCCTACCAGATGCCACTCCTGCCTACCTTGCCCAGGCCATCTCCCTTCTGGTTATCTGCAGCAGCCTCCTCTGCTGTGGAGTGGGTGTGGGGACAACTCCAATACACTGCAGTCAAAGACACCTTCCTAAAATCTGAATGCTTCCATGTCTGACTGAGAACATCTCAATGTCTGGCTTCCCACTGTACTGGAGACAAGGTCCAATCAACCTTGATGTGGCAGACAGGACCTTTCAGGGCCCCGCCCCTGGCTACTACTCTATCTTCAATGCTTTGGCCATACTGAACTTTTCTAAGATCTCTGAATACATATTGCTCTCTCTCTCTCACCTCCTAGTTTTTGCACATGCCATGCTTCTGCCTGGACATGACCTGTCTTCCCTTTCATTGGACTGGTCCCAACTCAACCTTGACTGGTGTGTTGGGTGTGTGCATATTTTGTTGTCATACCTGGACAGGCAGTCTTTTGATTGTGTCCTCCAATCCAATCATCACATCCATTGTGGCTGGCTTTTACTGGTTTAGCTTTTAGAGGAAAATCATATTTCTAAATTCTTGAAGTGTGTGTGTGTGTGTACCTCACTGAAACTCCTCTCTACCAAAGTTATACATCTACTTTCAGTTCTTAAAAAAATGGACTACAGGTGCATGGTCTCTGTCCCATCAAACTTGGACATATGTATGAATATGTGTGTATTTCCCTCTTTAAAAAAAAAACCTTGGTGCTAGGTGCGGTGGCTCAGGCCTGTAATGCTAGCACTTTGAGAGCCTGAGGCTGGTGGATAACGAGGTCAGGAGTTCAAGACCAGCCTGGCCAACACAGGGAAACCCCATCTCTATGAAAAATACAAAAATTAGCCAGGTGTGGTGGCATGCGCCTGTAGTCCCAGCTACTTGGGAGGCTGAGGCAGGAGAATCACTTGAACCCGGGAGGCAGAGGTTGCAGTGAGCTGAGATCCCGCCATTGCGTTCCAGTCTGGGTGACAGAGTGAGACCCCGTCTCAAAAAAAGGAAAAAAAAAAAAACTTGGTTAAAGGATAATTTAATAATTTTATGCCAGAGACTGGGTTAAGCCCTTTATCTCTAGCTATGTATTCCTTTAATAATCTACTGTGCTTTTTCATTACTGGTCTTTTTTGATGCTTAAGAATATTTGTGATCTCATCTTTCTTCGAAGAACTGCATAATAATTATGAGTTTGGTCTTTCTAGTTAGACCGTATAGCTACAAATCCTGCTACTGTTGCTATTTTTATGACTGAGCAAGCTACTTAATCTCTTTATGTATGTTAGGATACATATGTACATACATACCTTCCACTGCCCTGCCAAAGGGTTGTTTGTTATCCTCTTTTTGTATGTACATATACATACATTTAACATACATATAACATGTATGTTAGGATACATACATATAACATTATGTATGTTAGGATGCATACATAAAGAGGATAACAAACAACCTTTTCCATAGGGCAGTTATGAGGTATATATGATATGATGAGTATAAAATGCTTAGAGCAGTGCCTAATACATAATAAATGCTGGGTAAATTTTAACCAAAGTTGTCAACCTAGATGTTGCTTTCCTTTGCTTATGCCTTTTCTTCCAGAGAATAGAACAGCTACTTTCTCTGCATTTTAGAATCTGCAGCCACTGGCCCTCTTCCAGTGCTATTTTCTCAAATGTACCTTTTTCTCTCAACTTTCCATCTTTCTTAATTGAGAATTAAGTACATCCAAAGATTATTACAGGTTCAGAGTCCACAAAGTAATTAAAGAGAACTGGTCAGTGTTTAATTATAAAAATACTAATTTGGGAATTAATTATTTCTATGATTTTGGACATTATGAATATAATATCTGGCTAGGATGAGAGTGATAGAAATTTATTTTTCAAATAAAATTTGCTGTACCATATGTTTGGGTTTATTTGTTGAAATATAATATTAATAATTACAGAAAAATCTGATAATATGGTCTAAGTGCTCATTAAAATCTCTCTCTCCCGCCATCTGCTAATTAGCTGACATTTTAAGGTAGGATGTCTTTCAATGACCAGCGAACTGCAAAATCAGTTTCCTTTGTTCCTTTCATTCTCTGCTAATTGAGTTAGAATAATCACATCATTAAGAAGCTTCTATGGGCAACCAGCCCTCAGAGAAGTTGAATGAAGGTGAGGCACAGAAGAGGCATTTGGAAGCATGGACATTTAAGCTACTCCCCTTATCCTGTGACTCAGTGCATCAAGGTATCAGGATTCTCTGGAAACCAGGAAGCCCTGGTTTCAGAATGCACCTTAATTAATCAATGACACTACTTCTTTTAGGTTTAAGGATGGCTCAAGGCCATATTCATCAAGAAGAAATTCTTGAGATTAAGAGGAGGAAAGAAAAAGAGTGAGAAAAATAGAGAGCATGACAGGGACAGACAGACAGAAGTTGAGAGAGGGTGGAGAAAAACATAGTTTATAGTTAAGTTCATGCTGTATACTTTCTTTAACCTAAAATTTGGGTCTGTGCCTTCTTGATTCGTAGTAAAATACCCTGATTACCTTCCAAAAACTTTTAAATTGAAATATTTTTAAAAATTTCTAGAATTTAGTAGAATTTTTTTTAAAAAAAGTTCTCTGGAAGTGGCTTCTAGCAGAGGAGCCCGGAGTGAGTGTTGGGGGTACATTGGGTCAATCCTAAAGTAGGAAATATTTTACAAGCATGGTCCTAAATCAGAAAAGATTGATATTAAGACTTGTGTCCTGGGGCTAGTTGAGTACTTGGATACTTATTTAGTACCCAGTGTGTATGTGGAATGGGGATGGCTGAAACGAGCTGGGATACTGAAGCAACCACTGCTTCTTCCGTGTCACTCATCCCATCCTATGTCTTCTGAAGTACCTCTGCCATCCCTAATGCCTAATCTCTGTTTGTCTGGCTGCCTAGGGAATGAGGACAAGCTGAAAGTCTGGCCTCTCAGTTTTGTCTCCCACTGCCTGACTACTTTTCTATTCTCAACCCAGTCCACCTTCACATACCCCCAGTTGTGAGTCGGTCAGGTGGATGTTTCTGGTCAATGAGATGTACGAAGGGGGACAGTATTAGTGGAGCCATGGAAGAAATGGAATTTCAAGTGTGAAAATTTTGACAAGCATGGCCATGAATAAAGAACTGCAAGTATTTTTCTGTCCCCCAAGCTGTTAATATTTGTCCAGTTATCTTTTCTAAAAAAAAAAAACGTTGCTGTGTACATAATAGGTGTATGTATTTAAAGAGTACGTGAGATATTTTGATACAGGCATACAATGAATAATAATCACATCAGGATAAATGGAGATATCCATCACCTCGAGCATTTATTCTTTGTCTTACAAATAATCCGATTGTACCTTTTTATTTAATTAAAAGTGTACAATTAAATTACTTTTGACTATAGTCACCCTATCGTGCTAGCAAATACTAGTTATTATTCATTCTTTCTAACTAGTTTTTGTACCCCTTAATGATCCCCACTCCCCTCCCCCAAACCTCTCACTTCTCTTTCCAGCCTCTGGTAACTATCTTTCTAAACTCTCTATCTCCATGAGTTCAATTACTTTAATTTTTACCTCCGACAAATAAGTGAGAACATGCGAAGTTTGCATTTCTGTGCTGGGCTTATTTCACTTAACATAATGATCTCCAGAATCATCCATGTTGTTGCAGATGACAGGACTTCATTCTTACAGCTGAATAATGCTCCATTGTGTACATGTACCACATTTTTTTTATCCATTCATCCGTTGATGACACTTAGGTTGCATTCAAATCTTAGCTATTATAAACAGTGCTGCAACAAACAAGAGTGCAGATATCTCTTTGATATACCGATTTCCTTTCTCTTGGGTATATACCTAGGAGTGAAATTGCTGCACCATACAATAGCTTTATTTTAATTTTTTGAGGAACCTTCAAATGGTTCTCCAGAGTGGTTGTACTAATTTACATTCCCACCAACAACATAAAAGGTTCCCCTTTTTTCCACATTCTTGCCAGTATTCGTTATTGCCTGACTTTTGTTTTTATATAAGTTTTAGTTTTAATTTTTGTGAGTCCATAGTAGGTGTATATGTTTACAGGGTACATGAGATGTTTTGATACAGGGATGCAATGCGAAATAAGCACATCATGGAGAATGGGGTATCCATGCCCTCAAACACTTATCCTTTGAGTTACAAATCATCCTATTACACTCTTTCAGTTATTTTAAAATGTAAAATTATTATTGACTATAGTCACCCTGTTATGCTATCAAATAGTAGATCTTATTCATTCTTTCTAACTATGTTTTTTGTACCCATTAAGCATCCCACCTCCCCCCTAGTTCCCAACTACCTTTCCCAGCCTCTGGTAACCATCCTTCTACTCTCTATGTCCATTAGTTCAATTCTTTTGATTTTTAGATCCCACAAATAAATGAGAACAGAATGGGAGAAAATGTGATTTTTTTTTTTTGAGATGAAGTCTTGCTTTGTTGCCCAGGCTGGAGTGCAGTGGCACGACCTTGGCTCACTGCAACCTCTGCCTCCATGGTTCAAGCGATTCTCCTCTCTCAGCCTCCCGAGTATCTGGGATTACAGGTACCCACCACCATGCCTGGCTAATTTTTTGTATTTTTTAGTAGGTACGAGGTTTCACCATCTTGGCCAGGCTGTTCTCAAACTCCTGACCTCAAGCAATCTACCCGCCTTGGCCTCCCAAAGTGTTGGGATTACAAGCATGAGCCACCATGCCCAGCGTCATTTACTTGGATTTTAAAAAATAATAATAAATGATTGGTTTAGCCACTGTGCCCGGCCATGATGTTTGTCTTTCTGTGCCTGGTTTATTTTGCTTAACATAATGATTTCTAGTTCCACTCATGTTGTTGCAAATGACAGGATCTCATTAATTTTAATGGCTGAATAGTACTCCATTGTGTATATGTACCACACTTTCTTTATCCATTCATTTGTTGATGGATACTTAAGTTGCTTCCAAAATGTTAGCTATTGTAAACAGTGCTGCAACAAACACAGGAGTGCAGATATCTCTTCAATATACTAACTTCCTTTCTTTTGGATATGTACCCAGCAATGGGATTACTGGATCATATGGGAGCACTATTTTTAGATTTTTGAGGAACCTCCAAACTGTTCTCCCTATTGGTTATACTAATTTACATCCCCACCAACAGTGTATGAGGATTCCCTTTCCTCCACATCCTTGTCAGCATTTGTTATTGTCTGTCTTTTGTATATAAGCCTTTTAGCCATTTAACTGAGGTGTGATGTTATCTCATTGTAGTTTTGATTTGCATTTCTCTGATGATCACTGACATTGAGCACCTTTTCATATGCCTGTTTGCCATTCATATGTTTCTTTTGAGAAGTGTCTATTTAAGTCTTTTACCCATTTTTTGATCAGATTATTAGATTTTTTTCCTATAGAGTTGTTTGAGCTCCTTACGTATTCTGGTTATTAATCCTTTGTCAGATGGGTAGTTTTCAAATATTTTCTCTCATTCTGTGGCTTGTCTCATTACTTTGTTGGTTGGTTCCTCTGGTGTATAGAAGCTTTTTAATTTGATATGATCCCATTTGTTCATTTTTGCTTTGGTTGCCAGTGCTTGTGTGATATTACTCAAGACGTTTTTGCCCATACTAATGTCCTGGAGAGTTTCCCTGTTTTCTTGTAGTAGTTTCATATTTTGAGGTCTTAGATTTAAGTCTTCAATCCATTTTGATTTGATTTTGTATATAGCAAGTGACAGAGGTCCAGTTTCATTCTTCTGCATATGGATATCCAGTTTTCCCAGTACTATTTATTGAAGAGACTGCCTTTTCCCCCAGTGTATGTTCTTGGCACTTTTTGTCAAAAATGAGTTCAATGTAGGTGTGTGGATTTGTTCTGGGTTCTCTATTCTGTTCCATTGGTCTATGTGTATCTTTCAATGCCAGTACCATGTTGTTTTGGTTACCGTAGCTCTACAGTATAGTTTGAAGGCAGGTAATGTGATTCCTCCAGTTTTGTTCTTTTTGCTTAGGAAAGCTTTGACTATTTGGGACCTTCTGTGGCTCTATATAAATTTTAGGATTTTTTTTCTATTTCTGTGAAGAGTACCATTGATATTTCGATACAAATTGCATTGAATTTGGAGATTGGTTTGGGTAGTATGGACATTTTAACAATATTGTTTCTTCCAATCCATGAACATGGAATATCTTTCATTTTTTTGTGTTCTCTTCAATTTCTTTCATCAGTGTTTTATAGTTTTCATTGTAGAGATCTTTCACTTCTTTAGTCATGTTAATTCCTAGGTATTTATCTGTATGTGTGGCTATTATAAATGGAATTAATTTTATTTCTTTTGCAGATTATTTGCTATTGGCATATAGAAATACTACTGATTTTCATATGTTGATTTTGTATCCTGCAACTTCACTGAATTTATCAGTGCTAATAGTTTTTGGTGGCACCTTTAGGTTTTCCTAAATATAATATCATATCATCTGCAAACAAGGATAATTTCATTTCCTTTCCAATTTGGATGCCCTTGATTTCTTTCTCTTCTCTGATTGCCCTAGCAAGGACTTTCTGCACTATGTTGAGTAACAGTGGAGAAAGTGGGCATCCTTGCCTTGTTCCAGATCTCAGAGAAAAGGCTTTCAATTTTTTCCCATTCAGTATGATACTAGCTATGGGTCTGTTATATATGGCTTTTATTATGTTGAGGTATGTTTCTTCTATCCCCAGTTTTTTTTTTATTCAGGAAGGGATGTTGAAATTTATCAAATGCTTTTTCATCATCAATAGAAGTGATCATATGGTTTTTACCCTTCATCCTGTGGATATGATGTATTACACTGATTGATTTGCATATATTTAACCATGCTTGCATCCCAGGGATAAATCCCACTTGGTTATAATGAATGATATTTCTAATGTATTGCTAAATTTAGTTTGCTAGTATTTTGTTGAGGATTTTTTTTTGCATCAGTATTCATCAGAGATATTGGCCTGAAGTTTTCTTTTTTTTTCTTTTTTTGATGTGTCTTTTTCTGCTTTTGGTATCACCATAATACTGGCCTCATAGAATGAGTTTGGAGGTATTCCCTCCTTTTCTACTTTTTGAAACAGTTTGAATAGGATTGGTATTAGTTCTTCTTTAAATGTTTGGTAGAAATTCACTGTGAAGCCACTGGGTCCTGGGCTTTTCTTTACTACGAGACTTTTTATTGTGACTTCAATCTCATTACTTGTTAAAATTGGTCTGTTCAAGTTTTGAATTTCTTTCTCTTTCAATCTTGGTAGATTGTGTATGTCTAGGAATGTGTCCATTTCTTCTAGATTTTCCAATTTATTGGCATATTGTTGCTCATAGTAGCCACTAATGATCCTTTGAATTTCTGCAGTATCCAGTTGTAATGTCTCCTTTTTCATCTCTGACTTTATTTATTTGGATTTTATCTATTTTTTTCTTAGTTAATCTGGCTAAAGGTCTGTCAATTTTAACTTTTCAAAAAACCAACTTTTTGTTTCATTGATGTTTTGTGTTGTTTTCTTCATTTCAAATTCATTTATTTGTGTTCTGATGTTTATTATTTCTTTTTTTCTACTAATTTTGGGTTTGGTTTGCTGTTGCTTTTCTATTTCTTTAAGACACATCTTTAGGTTGTTTATTTGAAGTTTTGCTTCTTTTTTGATGTAGGCACTTATAGCTATAAGCTTCCCTCTTGGTACTGCTTTTGCTCTATCCCAGAGGTATGGTGTGTTGTGTTGCTATTATCATTTGTTTCAAAAAAAATGTTCAATTTCCTTCTCAGCTTCTCCATTGACCCACTGGTCATTCAGAAGCATATTGTTTAATTTTCATGTGTTTTTATAGTTTCCAAAATTCTTCCTGTTATTAATTTCTAGTTTTATTTCATTGTGATCAAAGAAGATGCTTCATTATTACAATATTCTGTTTTTTCCAGTGTACTTACTATTTCCAGTGAGTTTTGTACCTTCAGATAATTTCTTATTGCTCATTAACATCCTTTTCTTTCAGATTGAAGAATTCTCTTTAGTATTTCTTGTAAGACAGGTCTGGTATTGATTAAATCCTTCAGCTTTTGCTTGTCTGGGAAAGTATTTATTTCTTCTTATGTTTGAAGGGTATTTTCACTGGATATACTATTCTAGGGTAAACTTTTTTTTCCTTCAGCATTTTAAATATGTCATGCCACTCTCTCCTAGCCTGTTAAGTTTCCACTAAAAGTCTGCTGCCAGACATATTGGTGCTCCATTGTATGTTTTTTGTTTTGTTTTGTTGTTTTATTTTGTTTTGTTTCTGAGATAGAGTCTTGCTCTTTTTGCCCAGGCTGGAGTGCAATGGTGCCATCTCAGCTCACTGCAACCTCCACCTCCTGGGCTCAAGCAATTCTCCTGCCTCAGCCTCCCAAGTAGCTGGGATTGCAGGCACCCGCCACCACGCCCGGCTAATTTTTGTATTTTTAGTAGAGATAGGGTTTCGACACCTTGGCCAGGCTGGTCTCAAACTCTGGACCTCAGGTGATCTGCCCACCTTGGCCTCCCAATGTGCTGGGATTACAGACGTGAGTCACCGTGCCCATCCTGTTGTTTATCTTCTCTTGCTGTTTTTAGGATATTTTCTTTATTCTTGACCTTTGGGAATTTGATTATTAAATGCCATGAGGTAGTCTTCTTTGAGCTAAATCTGCTTTGTGCTCTATAACCTACTTATACTTGGATATTGATATCTTTCTCTAGGTTTGGGAAATTCTTTGTTATTAGCCTTTTGAATAAACTTTCTACTCCTCTTTCTGTATTTCTTCTTTAAGGCCACCAACTCTTAGATTTGCCCTTTTGAGGCTATTTTCCAGATCCTGTAGGCATGCTTCATTGTTTTTATTCTTTTTTCTTTCATCTCCTCTGTTTATTTTCAAATAGCTTATCTTCAAGCTCACTAATTCTTTGTTTTACTTGATCAATTCTTCTATTAAAATATTCGGATGCATTCTTCAGGATGCATATTACGTCATTCTTGCATTGCTATAACGAAATACCTGAGTCTGGGGAATTTATAAAGAAAAGAGGTTTAATTGGCTCATGGTTCTCTAGCCTTTACAGGAAGCATGGTACTGGCATATGCTTCTGGGGAGGCCTCAGGAAGCAAGCTTACAATCATGGCAGAAGGTAAAGTGGGAGCAAGCACTTCACATGGTGAAAGCAGGGGCGAAAGAGAGAGAGAGTGGGCTAGGAGGTGCCACACACTTTTAAACCAACAGACCTTGTGTGAACTCAGAGGGAGAGCTCACTTATCACCAAGGGGATGGCCCAAGCCATTCATGAGGGATTCATCCCCATGATCCAAACACCTCCCACCAGATCCCACCTCCAATACAGGGGATTACAATTCAGCATGAGATTTGGGTAGTGACAAATATCCAAACTATATCAGTATGTCAGTTGCAGTTTTCAACCCTAGAATTCCTGCTTAATGCTTTTTAATGATTTCAATCTGTTTGTTAAGTTGATCTGATAGAATTCTGAATTCCTTCTGTGTTATCTTGAATTTTATTGCGTTTCCTCAAAACAGCTATTTTGAATTCTCTGTCTGAAAGGTCACATATCTCTGTTTCTCCAGGATTGGTCCGTGGTGCCTTATTTAGTTCATTTGGTACAGTCCTGTTTTCCTGAATGGCCTTGATGTTTGTAGATGTTTATGTTTGAGCATTGAAGAGTTAGGTATTTATTGTAGTCTTTGCAGTCTGGGCTTGTTTGTACCCATCCTTCTTGATAAGGTTTTCTAGAAATTTGAAATGACTTGGGTGTTGTGATCTAAGCCACAACTGCATTAGGGGGCACCCCAATCCTAGGAACACTGTGGTTCATGCAGAGTCATAGAGGTACCGCCTTGATGGTTTTGGATAAGATCCAGAAGAATTCTCTCAATGTCTCAATGTCCAGGCAGAGACTCTTTTTCTCTTCCCTTACTTTCTCCCAAACAAATGGAGTCTCTCTTTCTCTCTATTCTGAGCTGCCTGGAGCTGGGGGTGAAGTGACATGAGCACCTTTGTGGCCACCATCACTGGGACTGTGCTGGGTAAGACCTAAATCCAGCACAGCACTGGGTCTTGCCCAAAGCCCACTGTAACCATTACCTGGCTACTGCCTATGTTCACTCAAGGCCCTGAGGCTGTATAATCAGCAGGTGGTGGAGCCAGCCAGGATTGTGTCCTTCCCTTCAGGGTGTCAATTTATCCCAGGCCCTGGGCAGATCCAGAGGTACCATCCAAGAATAGGAACTGAAGTCAAAAACCTTAGAGATCTACCTGGTGTTCTATTGTACTGCAGCTGAGCTAGCACTCAAACCATGAGACATAGTTCTTCTCCCTCTTCCCTCCCCTTTCCACATGCAGAGGAGCCTCACTTCATGGTCACCTCCACCATAGGCCCATTTTGGGTACTGCCAGGCTACTGTCAATGTTCCCTTAAGGCCCAAGGGCTCTTCAGTCAACTTGTGGTGAATGCTACCTGGCCTGGGGCGCACCCTTCAGGAAAGTGGGCTCCCCTTTGGCCCAGGGCAGGTCCAGAAATGGTGTCAAAGAGCCAAGGCCTGGAATTGGGGACCCCAAGCACCTGCTTGGTGCTCCACACCCTGTGGCCGAGCGTGTACCTAAGGTGCAAGGGAAACTCTCCTTTACTTTTTCCTCCACTTTTCTCAAGAAGAAGCTGTCTTTCCCCATAGCCACCACAGCTGGTAATGTGCTGAGTCTCACTTGAAGCCAGGAAGTCTCAGAGGCTCACCCAAGGCCCATAGCATACTACCAGGGTATTGCCGCTGGTTATTCAGAGCCCAGTGGCTCTTCAAACAGCAAGTGATAGGTCCTGCCAGGACAGGGTCCTTCCCTTCAAGGAAGCAGGTTCCTTTCTGGCCCATGGTGTGTCTAAAAATGTCATCTGGGAGCTAGGGCCTCAGGACTCTGCCTGGTACCCTATCCTGCTGTGGCTGAGATGATATCCAAGATGCAAAACAAAGTCCTCTTTACTCTTTCCTCTCCTCTCCTAAAGTGGAATGAAGGGGTCTTTTTTGGAGTCGTGAGCTGTGCAGCCTGGGGTTGAGGGAGGGGTCGCACAAGCACTCCCTTAGTTGCCCTGGCTGATGTCTCAGTGGGTCACATGTACCCCAAGTCTTCTGGCTCTGAGCCCAGTTCAGCACTATGACTTGCCTAGGAATAGCAGTCCTTGTGGCATAGACTGCCTTTCAACTTCATTTAGGGCCCCAGAACACTTTAGCCTGCAGTGACAGGGCTTGCCAGAACTACTGGGAAGGGCAATTCCCTTCTGGCTAGGGCTGGTTTAAATGCTCCCTCATAGGTGGGCATCGGCTGAGATTAGCCTGGTTTTGCTTTCTGCTGTGACAATGCAGCACTGAGTTCAACACAATGTGTCACAGTTCCTGTGCTCTCCCTCTCCCAAGTGCACAGATTCTCTCTCTGTGCCACACAGCTGCTGCCATGGGATGAGGGAAGTGTGGTGTCCATAATTCAAAACTATCTTTCCTACCCTTTTCTGTGCTTCTTTCAGCGATGTAAAGTAAAAACCAGGTATTGTGAGTGCTCACATGATTTGGTTATTATGAAAGGGCTTTTTTGTGTAGACAGTTTTTAAATTGGTATCCTTGCAGAAAAGATGATTGGTGGAGCCTTCTGTTTGGCCATCTTGTTCCACCCTATCTGTCTAGTTATATCTTCAGGGATGAGCTACCTCAACCTCTCCCATTCTTTCTTTCCCCATCCCTTCATACTGTTATAATTGCTGACTGTATGTTGATTTGTGACAGAAGAATAATGTAGATAGAAACAGGTGTCATGGAATCCTCTAAGAGCAAAATCACACAGTAGGAAACTGGAAAACTAGGGCCCTGAGTCACAAATGACATTGGAGCCAATAGCAATCTGCAGCGTCTTTTACTGTCTGTATGTCTGTAGATAAAGAACAATCTGGACATCTCTGCATAGCTTCAGCAAGTGTTTGAAACACAGTCACCCTGTACATAAGAAAATAGGGCCATGATCCCAGCTGGCAGCCAGTCCCACTAGGGCTCTAAATTAGGACTGAACCCAGGGTAGCAAACTAGGGAGGAAAGGGATAAGGACAGAGATTCAAGAAAAAGAGAATATAGTCAGCCCTCCATATCCACCAGTTCTGTGTCTGTGGATTCAACCAACTGAAGATTGAAAATATTCAGAAGAAAACAATAAAAAATAACAATACAACAATAAAAATAATACAAATTAAAAACCAATACAGTATAACAACTATTTACATAGCATTTGCATTGTATTAGGCATCACAAATAGTCTAGAGATAATATAAACTATATAGGAGGATGTGCCTAGGTTATATGCAAATGCCACACCATTTTACTTTTTTACTAAATTTTTTTATTTGTATATGTTAATGGAATATGAATGTAGTTTTGTTACATAGCTATATTGCATAATGGTGAGGTCTTGGTTTTTAGTGTACCCATCAGCAGAATAACATACATTGTATCCATTAAGTAATTTCTCATCATCTACCTCCCTCAACTTTCCATCTTTCTGAGTTTCTATTGTCTATTATCACATTCTAGGTCCGTGTGTACACATTATTTAGTTCCCACTTATAAGTGAGAACATTCGGTATTTGTCTTTTTGTACACCATTTTATATTGGAGACCCGAGCATCCATGGATTTTGGTATCCACAGGGGCGGGAATGGAGGAATAGGGTGAGGGTGCCCTGGAATTAATTCTCCACAGATACTGAGGGACAATTGTACAAATGCATTGGGTTTTGTCTGGGTGCCATGTCCTCTGCTAGTCCTATCCCATGAGGACACTGAAAATCTTCACAAACTTCAAGAGGATTCCTGGTTCTCAGTCCCGGATAGCAGAGTCCAGCCATATCCTTAACAGCTTCCTCTCCATCCAGGAGCACTGGGTTTGCTTCTCCATCTTCAGCTCCCCTACCCTTCCCTCCTGCTTCAAAGAAAGCCTCACTGATATGCTCCTGGACTTGCTTTTGCTTTTCTTTTTACCTACAACTTTGAACTTGAGTATTTAGATCTATTCTGGTTCCCATTTTCTTAGAAAATAGCCTCAATTACTCAACCCAGTGACAAAGCAATAGGATACCAAGGCAGTTTAGTAGGTGCAACTAAGTATAAAGAAGAAGAAATTAATTCCACATTAGTTAGTTATAATCTACGCACTTTTTTATATAGTAGAAAAAACTCTGTATAAACAGTCTCAGTTTCTCTTTAACTGGAAACTTCCAGGACGTATGGCTAAGAAGAGTGTAGACCAGCTGTTACGCCTTCAGCCATCTATAACTTGATCAGTGTGTACGTGTGTCGGGGGGTGGAACAATATAAGAAGGGAAGTCACAAGAGGAGTAATAGTAAGGTGATAAACATTTAAAGACCACTAACCAGAATCAGGAACTAGAGTATTTAGATCACTGTTCTGGGCTGATCCTTTCAGTTTCTGGTCTGGGCTTGGAGACAGCCACTTCACTTTCAGGGACTGTTGTCAGTGAGTTATTAAGGAGGTGCAGATCTAAGGAGTCCCAACACCAGCCATGCTCTTACCAGTTCATTCATCCACAGGCATCAAGAAAGGCTTCTGTTCCATCAGAGACCTACTGCAGATCATATTGGGGCCTTAGCTGAGATTTGAACTACAATCTAGGAGAGTGGAAGGTGAAGTCGGAGCTTCCAAAAGGAAGGAAATAACTTTTATTGAGCTTCAAGTGGATGTCAGTTCATCACATCAGGATACATTATTGTTTCTTAACCCTCAAGAAAATGATTGCTTTTCACATATTTGGACAACAAAGACTTAGTGAGCTCCTTAGGAAATGCAGTAATAAAGCAAAACCTCCTTGCTCTTTTAGCTGGTTTTTAGTCACAGGAAAGCTATTGATTTTTATATATTAATCCTATAGCTGGCCACTTACTGAACTCGTTTGCTGTGTCTAGTGCTTTCTTTCTCACATTTAATTGCATCTGGCTAGTACTTCCAGAACTACTTTAAAATATAGTGGCAATAGCATTATTACGTTGTTCCTGATTTTGCTGAAAATGCTTCTATAGTATGTCCTCATAAATTATTCTAGCTTTGGACTTGAGATATATTTATCAATTTTATAAAGGCTTATAAAAAGCCAGGATTCAGTGATAAACATTGGCACATTCCTTTTCTGCATTTATAAAGATGATCATACGGTTTTCCTCCTTTAACTATTTTTTTATTAATTATAGCAATATATTTCTTAATATCACATGTTTATTTTACTGAAATAAACCAAACAAGAAGTATTATTTTTAATGTAACATTGGATACTTTTTGCTAATATTTTTATTTGAGATGTTTGCATTGTTATTTCTAAAAAGGCCAAGTGTCCAGTTTTGGAAGATTTACTGGGAAACCATATTTATAACTTCTTCTTTAGTTATTGCTAGCTTTATAAAAAGGAATCTGGAAGCTTTATAAATTTGTGGTCTTGAATAGTTTAAATAACAGGAATTATCTGTTTCTTACAGAACTGTTAGAGTTTTAATCTGCGAAGTGGCATGATAAAAAGCTATTCTGGCGGCAGGGGCATGCAGAGGAAAGAGACTGGAGACAGGAAAACAATCTGAAAGTTATTGTGGGACATGCATGAAATGAATAAGGCCTGATGTAAGGACGAAGCTGTGTGAATGCTGAGATTAGAGGAGTGGTTATGGAAGTGAATAACACTTCAATAAAAGAAGGAAGAAAATCTGTTAGCTGATAGGATTGCCAGATAAACTACAGAGTTCCAAATATTGCATGAGACGTACACTAAAAAATTATTTGTTTTTTACTTGAAATTCAAATTTAACTGGTGTTCTGTATCTTTATTTGCTAAATCTGGTACCATATATGAGTGACAGAGAAGGAAGATTGTATGATCCTATGCATATTTTGATAGGTCAATGTCCTTTTTCTTGGGCAATTCCAGTGATTGTGTAACTGAAAAAATTACCATTTTGAATAATGAGAAATAAGCAGTGATGGAAAGAATGACCTTTAGTGTTCATGCATGATTTGTTTTATGAGGTTAGAAGTTTATGTCTGTTTTCTTTTAGAACAGGGACAATGGTAAGGCCTTTTATGACATCATTGTGTTTATTTAAAAAAAAAAGTTCCTTCCTTTATTCCTGTCTTTATCTACTGAGGCAATGAAAGAATGGAAGTAAGTAAAACATACTAACATAATTTAAAGAAGTTGAGGTAGTTTTTTGAGTGGTTTTGGTTACACAGAGGAAGGATTTCTTCATGGAAGGGATATTTAATACTAAAATGTTTAAGTCACTTGTCCTCCTAACTTTGTGGCTCTTTGAAGAATGATAGAAATGTGAATGAATGATACACTCTATATTCTTTTTTAAAAAATATAATATGGAATGCTTCACAAATTTGTATGTCATTCCTGCACAGGGTCCTGCTAATATTCTCTGCATCATTACAATTTTAGTATATGTGCTGCCAAAGTGAACACCACTCTATATTCTTGACTGGAGTCATAACATATTTTTTCAAAGATTAAAGATATGTTCTGAACCACAGCTTATTTTTATAATGCTGATTAACTTTTAAAATAATTTATTTTATATTGAAAGGGAAAAATTATGAAATACTCTATATAGTACAACTGTAAATTTCTGAAATAAGGATGTGTGTTTGTAAAAGAAATATTTTATACTTATTAGTAGCAACATTTCATTGGTGAACTTCTAATTGATCTTTTATTTACTTGTAACTTCTTTGTTACTCCTATCCAAGATAGAAATGTAGAGACTGCAATAGGTTTTTGATATTCAGTCTAAGTGTGTTAAATATTTAGTCCAGCTGGGCATGGTGGCTCACTCCTGTAATCCCAACACTTTGGGAGGCTAAGCGGGCAGATTGCCTGAGCCCAGGAGTTCAAGACCAGCCTGGGCAACATGGCAAAACCCTGTCTCTACAAACAATAAAAAAATTAGCCAAGCATGGTGGTGGCATTCCTGTAGGCCCAGCTACCTGGGAGGCTGAGGTGGGAAGATGGCTTCAGCCCGGGAGGTCGAGGCTGCAGTGAGCCATGATGGCGCCACTACACTCCAGCCTGGGCAACAGAGTGAGACCTCTCTCTCTCTCTCCAATCTCTCTCTCTCTCTCCGTGTATATATACATATATATGTATAATATTTATGTATATATACATATATATTTATGTATAATATTTATGTATATATACATATATATAATATTTATGTATATATATATAAAATATTTAGTCCTTTCAGAATTTCATACCTAACTGAGTCACTGAAATCACTGAGCTCAAATAATTTCCACATACTTTTCATTAACCTTTCAAGTTTCATCCAGAGAAGACTAAAAGAAGTGTTATCCATTTAATCTGGAAATCAATTAAATTTCCAAACCATTTAGAAAATAAAGTCCTACACAACAAATAGATGTCTAGAGACCCTAACTTGTCAAGAAAAGAGAGAGAGCAACAGAGACCAGAGATGACACTACTCTTCATTAAAACACATGAATTTTGCACTAAGGGACACAAACTGCCCTCCTAGATTACCTCTAGTGTCGTATGATCATTTCCAATTTGTTCTGGCCACTAATGGTCAGCAGAGCATTCTGAATGGAATCCCCTACCTCCTTCCTAGAAGCTTCCTAACTCTCCTCTTTACCACAAGAGTCAGTACCAAGGACCAAGGATTTCATAAAGTAAAGGAAGTCTTTGGAATCATCCAAGATGCAGCAGCTACCTGCTGTATGTGCTGAATCCACCCCTTAATAGCAAACCAAAACTAGATGCTCTCAGACTATTGGGTACATGAGAAGGAAGGGTACAGATCCACAATCTGGGTAGAAACTGCTTCTTTTCCAGCAGTTATTCTTCTGTCTAGGGGGCTCCTTCAACAGCCCAGAGCCCAGAGAGTTCCCCTTGGTAAAGTTCTGAAAAGTCTCAAGAAGGAAGGAAGAAATACCCAGTATGCTAGCATTGTATTAGAGAAGTGAAGGATGATGAAGAAAACTATTATTCATTCTCAAGCACTCTTCCTTGAACCCTGGAACAAGAAAGCCATTTCCTGTCCTGTTAGAGGTTGGAGTGTCATTTAATTGTGAAATGGAAATGATTATTGCAATGGAAATAATAGACTCAACCAGCAAAGAATATTCTAGTTAGCCCAACTGAAATGTTACTTATTCACAGTTTTGCCCTTGCATTTTAAGGAACAGATTTATTAATCCTGTTTTATCAGAACTATATTGACAGTGAAAATGTGACATGTGACCCTGGAGCCAAGAGACT
This sequence comes from Pan paniscus, assembly GCF_029289425.2. Lineage (NCBI taxonomy): Eukaryota > Metazoa > Chordata > Mammalia > Primates > Hominidae > Pan > Pan paniscus. The sequence goes on along the minus strand of NC_073272.2, from coordinate 101,286,968 downwards.
GACTTTCTTCTTTAGCAACATGAGAACTTAAAATGCAACCAAGTGCTGACCTTCAAAATAATTCCATCTGAAAGAAGCCATGCACTTTTGTTGTCATTGCTTTAAAAACACTGGGAATTGCTTTCAGAACTGGTTCCGAAGTTGTAAAAGCAAAATAAAACAACAACCAAAACAAATTAGTATCCTGCCTATATAGATCTATCTCACAGAACAACTATAAAAATTTTTTATCTGAATCTTCCATTTAAAGAGAATGTTACAATAATGCTCACATTAAACAGATAAAAGGGAAAGTACTTTGGAGAAAGCTGTGCTGGTTGATGTCCAGACTCCTACCAACCTGCTTTCCCCTCAAGCTCTACGAAGGTCCATTAGAAATTTTCTTGGAAGCCAATCTGAAAGGCACTGCTTTGTGTGACTATTGCTGTTGATTTTAAAATGTTACTTAAGAGAGAGAAGGTTCTACCAAAATGCAATGTTCACAAACTTGTGTGTAGAAGCTTTTCTCATACTCAGGTGTGCAAAAGTATCATTTCTTTCTTTTAGGAATCTACTTTAATGAGCAAGAAATGTAACTTTTGAACTAATTCAACCTAATTTCTATTTTGAGCCTATCACTCCCCTGGGGCAGCAAAAATCTAGTTCCCATAAAGTTTGGGTTTTTCCTTTCAGCAGGTTTGTGTTTAAAGTCCAGTGCAAAAAGGGGAGGGGAGCAAAGATATTGGGTGGTGGTGGACATGTAGTCCTAGAGTAATAAGTCACACAGGTGTAGGTCATTGGCCCTTGGAGATGGCTGCTGAAAGTCCCTCATTCCTGTCTGGTGGCCCCTTCAACTCCAAAACCTCTCTCAACTATTTCCTCTGTAGGTTTAGGCACAGGACCTAATCCACCTTGACACAACCTGCATTCACTTCCTCTCTGTACTCTTGGCTGTCATCATTTCCTCTCCTTCTCTCCTCTCACCACTGAGGTTGGGGAGAGTTTTTCTCTAATCAGGGGGAAATCGTTCTCTTTGTTATTCTTGTTTGCTTCAGAGGCTTCTAGAATAATGGGCTCAGGTTTTTATAAAAACACAAAGACCAGGAAACCTTGCTACAAACCTTCACTGAAGCACAGATATCTGTTTGAATAACAGGAAGGCAGAAGAGTGATATACCGAGAAAAGCAACAAGAACAACAAGTTAATATCTCAAAAATACTATTTCACATACAGCTAAGGTAGAAGAAAGGATGCAAAATTATGTATGTGTCATTAACATCAGTGAGGGGGCATCTAATTCAGTAGCACAGCCCTTGGATCAGGCCTGGCAAATAATCACTGTGACATCATAAAAGGAAAGGGTTTTTCATTTGTGAAACCTCAAGAGCCCTGTTCTTACATACACCACAGTGCAAGGAGATTACTAGGACAAGTAAAGAGGTTGCAGAGTAGGATGGAGAGCCTAGTTGAGCCTGGCGCTCATTAATGTGGAAATAAAGCCTCTGAGCACCCTGTCACCAGGATTTCTCCAGTGGCCGCAAGAGCAGGCACAGCAGCAGCAGGGGCTGGGAGCTCCTTGAAGCAGCAGAGAAAATTGATCCAGGGCTGAAGAGTGATAAATGGATGTGAATTAAAATGACAAGTCCAGGAAATTGAAGGGGCTATTGAGAGGGACATTATCCACAAGTCCAGACTGAGTCAAGATTAAAGCAAGATAGGAAGTACCTGATAGTCTGGGAGAATAGGCCGGCTTGTTAGTTTAATGAGAGAATATATTGGGGAAAGGTGTTTAGATATAAAGAGACAAGTTGAAGTATTTTTCCTTATAGAGTAACTGTGGCATCTAGGGCCTTTGGGTAATATAAATTAAGAGAGAGACTGTTGGCAAGTAAATTCTTTTTACTGTTAGCATAACATCCTTCCCTGCTACAGGAGTGAGGTCAACTCCCAATCCCGGCTGCCTCAGAAAGGGGTTATCATAAATACCCTATTAAACCTATCCTTGTCAGTTCCACTGCCAAGAATTCTGTCCCCACTATAGCCACACAAATGATCGAGTGAGGTGAGAATGGGAAGAGTGAACAGAATATTATCAGGAAACACTAAATAATTTAGTTATTGCTACAACCTTTACCCTTTATCCTTGGTGTGTAGGAATTAGGGTCTCTGATCCTTTCTTTTTTAGGGAATAGCTATCTTACATTTTATCTTCTGTATAACCCTGACAATGTAGAGACTCTGGTCGCTTGGCCGTATATAAGTTACTGGATATTTTCTATGTAGTCACTATAATAGCTAATATTTATATGGGACTAACTGTATGGCAGGGTCTGTTCTAAGTGTTTTCCACACATTAACATATGTAATCCTCCCACCAACCCCCTGAGGTACATTCTGCCATAATTTCACCATCACTGATGAAAAAGCTGATACACTTTGAGGTTAGCTAACTTATCTAACATTGCATAGGTAGTAAATGGTAGTTGTGGGATTTGAAAAATAAGCAGGCAGACAGATGGGCAGGCAAACAGACACGCAGGTGAGAAGTATGGCTCCAGAATCCACACGCTGAACCACTTCACCCTTGCTACCTATGTACTTGACTATCAGAAGGGATATAACTAACTCCAAAGCCCGAGGCATGTTTATATAACAGAAATACCCAACTCCTTTAACTGGGAAGTAAAGAAACAAAGGAATGTCTTAAGCAGATGATTGGCCAATCAAAACTATCCAGCTTTAAATGCCAGCCAATAAGACAGGGAGCAAAGTTAGAAAAGCTTTCCCCCTCAGAGTTCACTGCCAAAACCATTTTAATAGCAGTCTCCCACACAATAATATTCCACCTCAAATTATAACTCAAAAGTGCTAAAAACATATTCTTTAACCAAGATGTTAGAGATTTAGCCAGAAATAGTTTTATGTGGCTAGGTTAGTGTGAAATGGTTTGGCTAAGCCAGATGCTGTTAAGTAGATATCTGTAGAGCTGGGCAGAGCCATTTGCATGGGAAGAGGGTAGGTGCTACAAGGCAGGGCATGTAGTAAGTGCTTAGTAGCCAGTGCTTTATGCAAACACAAGTAGCCTTGGTTTTTTAAAGGAAGGCTTGGCTTCCCTTAAAAATCGTTTAGAACTCTTACAGAAAGAGACGACGAAGAAGAGTAAGAAAAAGAAAATGTGGGCAAGTTCAGCACCAAGTTGGAACCTGAGAAGGACTTAAAAAAATAAGAGAAAGGGCAGAAAAAGAGGGGAAAGTCACTTTTTATATTATATACTTCTGCATTGTTGAATTTTTACCACACGGATTACTTTTGTAATCGGAAACAGTAACAGAGGAAAAAAATGTTTTTTTAAAGGGAGACTTTTGAAAAAGCAATAGAGAAAGATTGCCAGTATAAATTGAGTTTCTCTTGAAGTTTTTTCCAACTATAATACCAATGCCAAACCAAACACTATGTTTTACATTCTGAATACAGCTTGGTAAGGGCAGGAGGAAGATTTAACATTCCCAGTTTGGTTCCCTGCACCACTCCTTCTTTCCTGCCCCCTCTCTGCCTCCTATTTCCAAGTTTCAGATTGATTGCCTTTTCTGCAGTGCCTGTTTCTCAGTGTGAGCTAGCTTGGGAGAGGGAATTCAAGCAGCCACAGGATATGGAGCTAAGTGAATACATGAGCTCCTATAACATTCCAGAGAGACTACCAGCTTTGTCTGCCCCTGTGGATCCTATCACAGGGCATGCCATTGTGGATACAAGTTCCCCAAGAGTTCTGAGAGGAAAGTGCTAGACTGACAGCCCCACTAACTAAAACACCTTAAGTTTTGGAGAGGATGTAAAACTTCAATGAAACACCCATTTTAAGAATAGGAAAAAATGGAAGACGGGTTCTCAGTGACAGAAACTTAAGCAAAAATCATTAAAAATAAAACTGGGCTAAATCACACTAATTTGTCCAAATGAGTTTCATAAGTAAATTATGTTGAACAACCTTTAAAGAAGAATTAATACCAATTCTAGAAAATAGAAAAGGAGGGAACACTTTCATTTTATAAAGCTAGTAGTACCCTGGTACCAAAGCCAGTACAAAGACAGTACCAAAAAAAAAAAACCTACAGATCAACAACCCCATAAATATAAGCACAAAAATACTTCAAAAATTGTAGCAAATAGAATTAAGCAATATATAAAAAGAATTATATACCATGATTAAGTTTGGTTATGTCCCATGAATGCAAGGCTGTTTCAACATTTAAAAACCAACCAATGTAATCCATCCAGCATATGAATAGTCCAAAAAAAATATTATCATATCAACCGACAAAGATAAAGAATTTTATAAAATCCAACACCCATTCATGATTAAAAACTCTCATCAAGCTAGGAATATAGATGGAATGTCCTCATCTTGATAAAAGAGCATCTGCAAAAGATCTACAACTAACATTGTACGCAAAGGTGAAAGACTAAATCTTTTTCCCCCGGGATCAGGAGCAAGGCAAGGATTTTTGCTCCCACTACTCATATTCAACATAGTGCTGGAACTTTTAGCCATTGCAATGAAGCAAAAAGAGGAAATAAAAGGTATTTAGATCAGAAAGGAAGAAATAAAATTGTCACTACTTACAGATGACTTTATTGCCTACATAAAAAATTCCAAAGAAATTACATTGTGTTCTCTTTCACCCTCACACAAATTTTCCAAGTATATTTCAAGGAATAATATGTGAAAAAAAAGCAAAAACATTGTTTGCTGACATGTAAAGAATTTACAAAAGTGTATCATTGTGCTACTTACAAAATGTGAAAAGGGTTGTTTCTCTTGACTCTGGCATCAGGCTACAGCCTCAAAGGAGTTCATGCTAGGATAAGAAGAAATTGAGGTAATAAGAAGCCATCCTGTCTCACCAAATTGTACACTGAGAATTATAGAAGACTGTGATGCTCTCTGTTCATCAGGGAACATCCTAGGGATTGAGAGCATGTGTCTGGAGGGGACGTATAGTCTGAGTTTCAGTTCCGGCCTTGCCACTTGTAATAAGCTCATGCTGCAGACAAACCCCTTCAGCCTCCATTACCTCTTTGGTAAAATGAGCATAATAGTGGTACCTACCCCATAAGCTTGTGGTGATAATTAATTTACACATGTAACGTACTTACAATTCCTGTCACATTATAAAGAGTATGTACAGTAAAGGTTATTTACCAAAACTATACAAAATGAGAAGTTTTAGGTAGACAATGACAAAAATATGCAGAGGCAGAGGCAAGGAAATCTGCTGTATCTTTATGTTGTCTGCTTTTATGCCTGATGGTGTGGAGATCATTGGTTCAGTGAATGAAACCAGAGCCAGCTATTAAATGCCAAGAGGCAATAATGAAGTACATGTCCTTTTCCCTTTTAGTCCATTATTTGTTCTCTTCTTCTGAAAGTTGCAGATGTCCACTAAGTTTGAAAATCTTTCATCTCCTGAGGTTAAGTTGTCCAACGTTGTTTCCAAATTTGGAAGACCATGCATGACACTAATGTGATGAGGAGCAGAAGAGAGAAGATTAGCTGCAACATTAAACGGTAATAGAGAATCACATCTGACCAACCAACCATTGTGATGGATAGGTTTTTCACGCAAAGAAGGCCCTCTCTTCACTCTACCACCAGCAGGGTCTTCATCATTTTTAAGTGTTGTAAGAGGAGGCTTCCCACAGCCACAAATTCTCCGGGTTGTCGTCTCCTCTTTCACTCAGTCTAAGTTCACAGTGATGGATGATTTGAGCCTGAGGTTGAAAGGGAATCTGAACAGAGAAGCTCCATGTCTGTTGACCTGGCAACAGAGTTACTTCATTATTACCCACATCTCCGTGTTCTCTTTAAAGTCTATATTATTACCCTAGCATTTGGAACTGTCTTTCAGACTCTTGGCTTCCAGTTCAGCCTTGGGTGGAGGAGCTCCTGCTAGTTTTCCTAGGATCCTTATTCACTGGCTGATTTATTTGGTATTTCCTATTCCATACTGAAAAATTACTTGTGATGAGTTTTTGCCAGCACATCAGGAGAGAAGACAAATGCTGACGCATTCATCAAAAGTGTCAAACCACTGCTTTGCTGCATGAAATTATTGCCCAGGCTTCACCATGACCACGAATCATTATACTTGCTTTAGGTAGGTTATGCTGGACATGGGGTTCAGCTTCCTTTACAGCTCTCAATAACAGACCTCATCCAAGGGCTCTCCTTCTGTCCTCCTTTCTGAATCACTCCTGAGGAGCTGCAGTGACTTCTCAGAAGCCTTTTGCCTGGCCCTCAATAAATACAGCTTTTCTCACTTTGCCAAGCGGGGTTACATTAATTCTTTTAAAAGAATCTACTCCACCAACCACATTACTCTACAACTAAATATCTCCCTGTCTATCACTGCTGGATCTGATCAGAACCTGTGAGTTCCCGCTCCTGCCCAGACACAGCCCTCTCCCAAAGAGGATCCAGCTACCTTCGTGTTCCCTTGAACGAATCCACTGGACTCAGAAAGTTGGTCAGCAGGAGCCATACATTTCTCTGGGAATGCAACTGTCTCACCTAGGGTCTGGAGTCTCAATAGGCCTGAGAAGACATAGGCAGAACAGTACATTTGAAGGGGAAAAAAGGAGACTCGCACTTTTTGAGGACGAACCTGCTGTGAGTCAGGAGTCTGCTGGAGCTTTACCTGGCTACTAGTGGAAGAGGCAGGAAAGGGTTAACTACAAATGTGAATACATTTGAGGGGGCAGCATGATCTAGAGAGCATGTGGAGAGAAGAAAAAAAACACTCCCACGTTTCTAATTGCACCATGAGTCAGTCCCATTTCTATGTGGTGGAATGAGCACCCTGATGGGGCTGGGGGAAGGGAAGAAGGCAGTTCTACCATCTCCATCCAACTGACTCATGGACCCCTGAGTTTGGGGTAGGGGAATGAAGTCATCATCTACCTCATTTCTTCCTGTTTCCTGGGTTTTCCTATCCCCTTATTTTACCCCGTTTGCATAAGGGAAGTGTGTTTCCTTTGCACTACTGAAGGGCAATATCAAATCCCACACAATGAAACAGCCACTGCAAAAAATGCAATCTATCCCAAACTTAGAAACATAAGACTGGGTAGAGGGGGTGGTGCATAGAACCAAATCCAGGAATGTAAAATTTCCACAAGGACAGCTTCCTCCCGCCCTTACCAAGCTGCCCAGTATCTCCCAAATAGGACAAGCAGTATGCAAGACATTTTTGTGTGCTTGGTTTCAACAACAATCCTCACTACATCCACCCTGTCACATTTTGAGGCTGAATGTGTATAATATGGTCCAATTGAAATTCAAAGAACTCCATAAGAAATAGTATAAAGGATAAACAGCAATTTGTTAACTTTGGAGAATAACAACAGGGAGTTCAGAGAGAGATTTGATTCTGTTATAAAAATGTTCCAAAGTATTTATTATAATAGCAGAAAATTTGCTGAATTTCTTTTATGCCATTTCTGCATTGTATGACATATTAGAATTTGAGCTACAAAAAGGTTTTTCTCCCAGAAAGGGAATAAAAGACCTAGAATTACAAAATTCAAGACATGTATTATCAGTTAAATATATAACAAATTTCATGCTTTATACTTTTATCTCTTTTTTTTTTTTTTTTTTTTTTTTGACAGACTCTCACTCTGTTGCCCAGTCTGGAGTGTAGTGGCTTAATCTTGGCTCACTGCAATCTCCACCTCCTGGGTTCAAGTGATTCTCATGCCTCAGCCTCCCGGGTAGGTGGAATTACAGGTATGTGCCACCATGCCCAGCTAATTTTTATATTTTTAGTAGAGACAGGATTTTGCTATATTGGCCATGCTGGTTTCAAACTCCTGGCCTTAAGTGATGCTCCCGCCTCGGCCTCATAAAGCGCTGGGATTACAGGCGTGAGCCACTACACTGGGCCTTATATTTGTATCTTCTATAATTACATTCCATTTTAACCAGATTTCATCACTACCTGCTTAAAACAGTTTTATTTTATGCATTTTGTTTAAATAAAAAATATATTGATAGCACACATTATAAGACAAAGTCATCTGAAATTTTTTTTTCTTTTTTGAGACGGAGTCTCACTCCGTTGCCCAGGCTTGAGTGCAGTGGCGCGATCTCGGCTCACTGCAAGCTCCGCCTCCCGGGTTCATGCCATTCTCCTGCCTCAGCCTCCCGAGTAGCTGGGACTACAGGCGCCTGCCACCACGCCCGGCTAATTTTTTGTATTTTTAGTAGAGACAGGGTTTCACCGTGTTAGCCAGGATGGTCTTGATCTCCTGACCTCGTGATCCACCCGCCTCGGCCTCCCAAAGTGCTGGGATTACAGGAGTGAGCCACCGTGCCTGGCCCATTTGAAATATTTTTTAAAGACATTATACTAAATACGTCAGCGAAAATATGCTCAAATTTACCATTAATCAGAAATATAAATTAAAACAGAGGATACTCGTTCTCTATATGATAAGCAAAAAATAAACAAAGAAAATACTTGCAACAAATGCATCAGAGAAAGAGTTGATATCTTTAGTATTAAAAAAGAAACCTTACAAGAAGAAAAGATAAATAACACCCCACAGGCAATGGGAAAGCAATTCACAGAAGTAGAAATACAAATAACCAACAAACATAGGAAAAGGTGTTCAACTTCACTAATAATCAACAAATAAAATAATCTTTTTTTGCCCATAGATTAGCTAAGATGAAAAAGAATAATATTCCATGTTAATAAGAGTTAATAAGAGTATGTGATATTTGCTTTTCTGTTCCTGCATTAATTTGTTTAGGATAATGGCCTTCAGTGCATCCATGTTGCTGCAAAATACATGATTTCATTCTTTTTCATGGCTACATATTATTCCATGGTATATATGACATTTTCTTTATCCAGTCAACTGTTAATGGACACTTAGGTTGGTTCCATGTCTTTACTACTGTGAATAGTGCAGCAGGATTTATAATGAAAGTATGATTAAACACAACCTAGAAGACAAATAAGAATAGATCAAACATTCTGTTTGATTCGAGTGTCAAAGTGCACACCTTTTCTGGCAGTAACTTGGCATTATACATCAGAATCATAAATCTATTTACATTTTGACCCAGGGATTCCATTCCTAAGAAACAATCAAATGTGCACCCAAATGTATGTATAGCATGTTTATTGAAGAGTTGTTTGTAAGAGGGAAAAAATGGCAAAAATCTAAATTATGGTAAATGCTGGTTAGAAATATGGTATATTCATACAAGAGATACAATGAAGTCATGTAAAAGGATGATCTAACCTATACTTAAACACATGCAAGCTGCTCACAATATTACATTATGTGAGAAAAAACAGATTACAAAACTAAGAATAATACATAGCAATTTTCTTTCAATTAAAAATTCAAATATTATTAGTATTGCTAAATATGCATAGGAAATAACTTAAAACTTATACACCAAACTGTTTATCTCTGGCTGTAGGGAATATGAGGCTCTTTCACTAGATAAGTCTATATTTTAAAATTTTTATTAGTTTAAACCATTTCTAAACAAAAAAGCATAAATCTATTACCAATGTGTAAAACATAGATTAGGTAAATGTGAAATGATAAGTTACAAGGTTCTTTAATGCAGCAGAATTTATCTATTTATTTATATAATTTCAACTTTTATTTTAGATTCAGGGATGCATGTGCAGGTTTGTTACATGGGTATATTTCATGATGCTGAGGTTTGGGGTATGACTGAACCCATCACCCCGGAAGTGAGTGTAATACCCAACAGTTAGTTTTTCAGCCCTTGCCCCTCTCTCTCCCTTACCCATTTGGTAGTCCCCAGTGTCTATTGTTGCCATCTTTATGTCCCTGAATACCCAATATTTAGCTCTCACTTATAATTGAGAACATGTGATATTTGCTTTTCTGTTCCTGCATTATTTTGTTTAGGATAATGGCCTTCAGTGCATCCATGTTGCTGCAAAATACATGATTTCATTCTTTTTCATGGCTACATATTATTCCATGGTGTATATGTATGACATTTTCTTTACCCAGTCAACTGTTAATGGACACTTAGGTTGGTTCCATGTCTTTACTACTGTGAATAGTGCAGCAGAATTTATAATGAAAATATGATCAAACACAACCTAGAAGACAAATAAGAATAGATTGGATTATTACAAATAGGGGGATACTGCTGACAATATTTTTTATTTTAAATTTATTTTTAATTGACAATAATTGTCTATGATTATAAGTACAATGTGATGTTTTGGTCTATGTATACATTGTAGAAAGATTCGATCAAGCTAATGAACATATGCATCACCTCACCAACTTATCATTTTTGTGTGGTGCAAACATTAAAAATCTATTTTTTTAACAATTTTGAAATATACAATGCATTGTTATTAACTGTAGTCACCATGTAGTACAATAGATTACTAAAACTTTTATTCCCCCAGTCCAACCAAAACTTCATACTCTTTCATCAACATTTTCTCTTTCCTCATCTCTTCCCCTTCCCCAAGCCTATGGTAACTACTTTTCTACTTTCTGTTCCTATGAGGTAGGCTTTCTTAGATACCACATGCAAGTGATATCATGTGGTGTTTGTCTTTCTATGCCTGGCTTATTTCAGTTAACATAATGCCCTCCAGTTCCATCCATGTTGTCATGAATGATAGAATTTCCTTCTTTTCTAAGGCCAAATAGTATTCTATTGCCTATGTATGCCACATTTTCTTTATTCATTCATCTGTTGATAGAAACTTAGGTTGCTTCCATAGTTTCACTATTGTGAATAATGCTGAAATGAACATGGGAGTGCAGATATCTCTTTGACATATTGATTTTAATTCCTTTGGATATATACTCAGCAGTGGGATTGCTGGATCATATGGTAATTATATTTTTAGTTTTTTGAGGAACCTCCTTATTATTTTTCAAAATGTCTGTACTAATTTACATTTCCACCAGCAGTGTACAAGGGTGTCCTTTTTTCCACATCCTCACCAACAAAGGTTGTCTTTCATCTTTTGGATAATAGCCAACCCTAACAGGTGGGAGGTGATATCTCATTTTGTGGTTTTAATTTGTGTTTCACTGATAATTAAAGATGTTGAGCATTTTTTCACATATCTTTTGGCCATTTGTATGTCTTCTTCTGAAAAATGTCTTTTCAGATTCTTTGCCCATTTTTAATCAGGTTATTTGTTTTCTGACTATGGGGTTGTTTGAGTTCCTTATATATTTTCTATATTAGCCCCTTATCAGATGCATGGTTTGATAATATTTTCTCCCATTTTGTGGATTGACTCTTCATTTTGTTAATTGTTTTCTTTGCTGTGTAGAAGTTTTTTTTAGCAATCCCATTTGTCTAAAGAATATTTTTTCAAGTATATTATTGACACAGTATATTGTTTTTTAAAAATCAAGCAAAAATACAGTATTTTCAACATAATTTCAATGTCATGAAAATATGTGTGGCAGGTAAATGTATTGAGGGATCAATTTATTATTTTGTGTTGTGTTCACTGTATTTTTCTTCTCTTTCCACTCTCCACCCCCAGTTTCAACAAAATAATCATGCCCATTGTACTTCTTTACCCCTGGGGAAGTTGATGCTATAGGGCTGAAAATAGATGTTGTCTGCCAACAACCTCCCTTCCTGGCTTTTGTTTTCTAAAAGCTTGAGTTCCTAGGGAGAATTGTGCTTCAGGGAAAGGGAAAGAGATGATCGAGAGAAAGAGGGAAAGTAGCCAGATAGGGAGAGTTTCCCAAGATTAGGGAAAAGGATAGAATTCTGCAGATCCTTTGTTAAGTGAAAATTCTACTCCCAACTAGTGCCCAAGGGAGATAGCAGGAGCTCAGAAGAGAAAAACTCTGTGATACAGTTAAAAGGGTTGGACCCCAAACCTCAAAACTTCCAGTCTCAGCAGAATCCTGGGACCAATCTTCACACAAAAGCAGTACAACTCCCTGCTTTCTAGGCTTGGACAATGAACATAGCAGCAGTGACCACAGGACCCCATTTTCTGGGCACTCTTCAAAACAGTGACACAAAATAACCAACTAAGATTGAATTTTCCACCAGTCAAGTGGGATGGAAGCTTGAAGTCAGATTTAATTTTGATATTTTAAAAATAATAATGTTACATTTCTTACACACCCAAGTTTGTGAAGTAGTATTCATATCAGCTACAATATATATATAAACTGAAATGATTCTGAAAAGTTAAACACCAAAATAATAATAATGGCTATCTCTGGGTAATGAGGTGTTTGCATTTTTTTCATTTTGCTTATTTATATCTCCTAGCTTTTCTGTAATGAATAGATAATTAAGTACTTCTATAGTTTTATATTCTAATTATACAGAAAATCATGTTTACCAAAATCATACTTATACTTTTCTTTACATTTTATATTTATATTTATTCTCTACATGTGTATTCATATGAGTCTTGTTCCCTAAATGGCTCAGAGCAAAAAACCACACAAACTAGCTAAGATCATGTACCTAAAACTGAAACAACCCCAAGTTTCACATACAACCCCACAACTTACTACCTGTCTCAGATCATGTTTCCTAGAAGAAAACCTGACAGAAAAATTCATGTGCAAGTAATTTTTTAAGGAAGTGCTACCAAGGGAAATCAGAAAGAGGGTGGGTAAAGCAGGACACGGAAAAGTAAGAAGCCAAGCAAGGGTAAGATTTCAGACAACGTGGAAGCCTCAGCCTGATTTCGAAGGGCACTTTGAAGCGTAAATTATGCCTCAGAGTTTTTGCCTACCTTGAAGCAAGGGAGCTAGGCTCTCTTAAAATGTCCAAACCAGTCAGTCACTCCCTATGGGGCCACCTTGGGGGACATAAACTCCCAGGATTTCTGGCTTTCTACACAGGCGAGTGAAACAGCTCCAGTAGCCAAAGGGCAGAAGAGTTATAGGCATCAGCCATTAGAAGCAAAAATGCAAAGTCTGGGGACAGCTGCACCGAACCAGTAGGCATGAAATGAGATCTGGGCGTAGCAATGACCACTTCCCCTCCACTACCTGAGGGCCTTTGCCCTGTCTGTTACTTCTACCTGGAATCTTTCTTTACCTACCTGTCTACATAGCTCAATCACTCTCCTTTTTCAAATCTTTGAGTAAATGTCTACTTCTCAATGAAGTCTATCTACTCTTTCCTTTTAAATTTGCAATCCCTTCCTAACCTTCCAATCCCTCTAAGATATTCCATTTTTATTTCACAGTTCTTATCACCTTCTAATATATTCTATAATGTTCTTATTCATTATATTTACTATTTAATGTCTGTCTTCCCCCACTGCAATGTAAAGCTCCATGAGGGCACAGATTTTTGTGTTTTGCTCCCTATGCATCTTCAGCACCTACAATGATGCCTAGGACATGGCAGGCACTCAAAAAATTTTTGTTTAATGAATTTGTGGATTAATCTAATAATTTATCCTTAAAAATAATTAACAATTTAAAAAAACTAAAGTGCACAATGAATACCTGCAAGTGTGTCACTGGATGAATGTGGTTTGGTTGACATCTATCAATATTGATATACCTATTATTAACTTCCTATTCATGAAGAATAGGCAGTGATTTAAAAAAATAATAATCTCACAAAATAAGGTGGTGTTCAAGCTTTTATAGTCTTACCGATCTTTTTTTGTAAGCAGGGAGAGGGTCTGCCTGCACTATCAATTACTGAGAAGCATATTAAAACCTCTCACTATTATTGTGGATTTGTGTATTTTTCATTATGCGTCTGTCAAGTTTTGCTTATACTTTTTGAGGTTACGTTATTAAGTGCAAAAAAATGTGAAATTGTCATTTAAACCTGATGAGTTGAATCTGTTATTCTTACGAATGTTCCTCTGTATCTCCAGTAATTTTTGTTTTAAAGTCTACTTTGCTGATAGTAATATGAAGTTTTTAAACGACTGGTTGTTAGACATTTGGGTTGCAAATTTCATGAGAGCAACATCCTAAAGTCTGCAACATCCTAAGCGCCTCCCCATCTGTTCAGTGCCAAGGCAACCAAGCTGGAATGGGGAAGATCACCCTAATACTTTTAGTATCACCACTTTATTGGAAGATGTCTCCTTTTAGACTATTAGACTGTTCATTGTAAGCAGATTCTGGTCTTTGTCTTCTCTCCCTCAACCTTCACTAGCCCATAAAAATTTGAGTTCCAGTTCACTAGTTTGGCAAATACCCTCACAGAAAAAGAGTTTTTGTGCTTTCCTTACCTACTGGGTTTTTGCTTTCACTTAGATTTTGGCCTGGCAATTTCTTAAAATCTTATCAACTCTTTAATACATTCTTAAATAGTTTAAAAATATTTTATCCAGCATTTTTCATTGTTTTTGGCCAAGAGTAGTCTGAATAATTAGAAACTAAACTCCACCATTTATCTTTCTTTGGCATGAACTCAAATTTATAGACTACCAGAGAAACTCCAAGTGCAGCAATGAAATGGCAGAAAAAAACAACAGGAACCTGTCTAAGCAGTAAATTTTTTCCTGTCAGTTATATAGCACCTCCCCAGGAATTACAATAAAATTTGATTTGGAAATATGTGCAAATGTATGTTAAGAACTTTGCACTTGGTGTTGGAGGCTTTGAAGAGCAAGAAGACAGTATATAGTGTCTTAGAGATTAGAAAAGTGAATTCACTAGGGAACTGCAGTAGGATTGCCACGCAGTGTTCATTGACCACTTGCCAAAAAAAGAGGGAACAGTTGGCAGAATTGTGTGATTTTAGCTGGTCAGAAACAGAAAAAGAGTAAGAAGAGAGTTAAGTTTAACCAAGGTCCAGATTTTCCCAGATATGTAAAGATGGAGGTAAAGAGAGACAATGGAATATGCAAAAGAGTGATTATGGAATCAGACCATAGATATAAACTGGCTATGGAGGGAAGTATGAGTGGGAGGAAGGTGATGAACAGTGAAACACAGTACTGGGGTCAATGGATTGAAGTTGGGGTAAGGATAGGAGAGCAAGTAACATGGAAAGATAGAACTGATTATTGGAGAAGGGATTCTTGAAATCAGTATTTCAAAGACAGTGCCATTATTGGTTGTGATAAGGTCTACAGTATGACAAACGGGAGTAGTTAGGTGATGTGGAGTGGAGGATAAGACCCATGGAGATGAGTCGTGTTTGATGGACTGTTTACAAGAAGTTGAAGTCACTAAGAATGAAAACAAAATTAATATTGTAGAGAAAAGCAGACAGTGGGCCAGTTGCTAAAGTCATCAGTGAATGAGAAGTAAAAACCAGGAGAATTACAGATAAGTACAATGAAAAGGGGTAGTGGGTGGTTTGCTCGAATGGCTTAGGATTCAAAAAGAACTAGGATGTGTAAAATATGAGAAGAGATATTATCTGAAAATGTCAAGAAATAGCAAATAAGGAAAAATAGTTTGCCTCCAGCCCCAGTAGTGCCATGGGGGTAGGAGGTAAAAAACTGAGAAAAAATTGCTGTAATTCTTTCATTGATTTATTTATTCATTTAACAATGTACTTAGTAGCTTCTGTATGATAAGTGATTTGCCAGACCACAGGGGGTTGATGAGACAAAGACACAGTGATAATCTGCCAACGACTATGTCTAATAGAAGCTAGAATTCATTCTCCTTTTGTGAACAAATAATTTGGCCTAGCCCACATGCTATCATGCCTGGTTGACTTGTCCCTGGATTTAAAATATTGCTGCCTAAGGATAAAAATAAGAATGGATTTGGCAACTGTCTAGTAATAAAGGAAAGCAAGTAAGTTATCTTCATTAAGCACAGCTGAACCTGATTTTAAAATTTAACTAATCAGATACAGTAATCAAAATAATGTGGGATTGGTATAAGCATGGAACATATTAGAGAATCCAGAAACAGAAACAAATTTACATGGTCAATTGATTTTGCAAAAAATTGTTAAAATAATTCCATAAGGGACAAGATGTCTTTTCAAAAAACGATGCTAGAACAATTGAAAATCCATATGCATAAAAGCAGCACCTTGACCTTCATTTTACACCATAATTAAAAAATCAACTCAAAATGGATCACAGATCTAAATGTAAAATACAGATTCTAAAATCCATAGAAGAAAAGAAAACATAGAAAAAAGTATTGACTTTGGGTTATATAAAACATTCTTAGACATGACACCAAAATTATGCAATTCATTTAAAATTGATAAATTTTACTTTCTCAAAATTTAAAATTAAATGACTATAATTACAAGACTAACAATACTAAATGTTGGAAAGGAAAGGGAGCAACTTGAACCCTTATACATTGCTGGTGGGAATATACAATGCTGCAACCACTGTGGAATACAATTTTGCAGTCCCTTAAAATGTTAAACATAGAGTTACTATATGACTTAGCAGTTCTACTCCTAAATATATACCCAAGATAAATAAAAACATATGTCCACAACAGAAAAACCTGTCCACAAATATTTATAGCAGCATTATTTACAATAGGGAAAAAGTAGAAACAACTCAAATGTTCATCAGTTGAATGGATAAATAAAAATATGGCATATTCATACAATTGAATATTATTTGGCAATAAAAAGAAATAAAGTACTAGTTCAGGGTAAACACAGATGAACTTTGAAAACATTATGCTAAGTGAAAGAAGTCAGGCACAAAAGGCATTGTATTGTATGATTCATTTATATTAAATATGCAGAATAAGCCAACTAATACAGAAAGAAATTAGATTGGTGGTCGTCTAGAGTTGGAGGGTGGAGGTGGGAGAGAAATGCGGAGTGACTGCTAATGGGTTCCTTTTGGGGTAATGGGAGTATTTTACATCTTGATTGTGGTAGTTTTTACATTACTGGATACAATTTTCAAAATCTGTCAAGTTGAACATTTAAAGATAGCTAACTTCATTGTACAGGTAAATTATAACTTAATAAAACTGATTACTTTTTTAAATGATTCAAAAGTAACCCATGTTGACTAATAAGCAATGATCCATCATTTTGGATGACAGCTTTTGACTACACACATCACAAACCACCTTAGAGAATAAACTGAATTAGGCTATGACATTTTTTCACATCTACTGGAATATTCTCCAAAGGACTACCACCTTTTTCATCATTTGGCCCTCTTTCTAAGAAACAAAATATTTGTCACTCAAGAGGCAGTAATTGGAGAATTTGAACTATTTGCACTCTCCCAATGGGAAAAACTATGAATGCTGCTGAGGCATATTTTGAATGAATAAAGACATCTTTTCACAAGTGTGGTATTATCATTTCTACCTATATAACTAGTGGTTACATATGGTTAAATCTAGTAGTTTTGAAATGTTAATGTAATTGGAAATATACCATTCAAGTTAGAATTCAGAGAAATTAGAACTCAAATTTAGTAAAATGTGGCCTTGGAATTTTAATAACTACTGGTGGTACTACTACTTGCTAGATTTGTTTGGAGGGCAAATAACTGTAAACCCATCAACCTGAGAGCAAACCTATCAGCTGGAAGCTGATAGGATAGATAAGGCCTTCTATTTGAGTAAGTCTAACAGTCTTTAGCTTGAGTACATCTAGCCTCTGTTAGTTTTATTTTCAAAATTAACTTATTATTAAGAACTTTTCGATATGCTGAGGGTTTTATTATCTTGTAAATTAGAATAATTATTTGTCATGGGCAATGAAAATTTCTAATTGCAAGTTTTAGTATTAGGCCCAAAAGTCAATGTTAATGAAACAGTTTTACTATGAATTTAATTAATAATGTAGGGTTGTGTACTAATCATGTACTGCTGAATTAATTATATGTGCAGTTTATCATGCAAGATTTGATATGGTGTGCTTTGGGCTATGAAAACTCTAGAATTTACAAAAGGTGGATGGGAACATTCAGTGAATACATTGCACACTTTACTCAGAGAGTCTTCAATTCCTTCTAGCCTGTAGTGTCTGACAATACTGCAAATTGTTGTGTCTTAGCATATGCAAGTCTGCTGGCTAATATTCTAATTCAGTGGTTTCCAAAAGTTTTTTATTATGGGCCCCTACTGGCAAAAAAAATTAGCACTCACATCAATGTATGTATACAGTATTTATCTCTTCATAAATAATAAAAATATAACTGTACTAATATGTTATGTACATTATAAAACAGAAAACTTAATCATCTGAAAGAGTGAGATAAAAAACAAAAACATACATCTATTAGGGACTATGCACCTCACTTGGAAGACCACTGCTTCTAAATAAGAGAAGTACATAGAGTTATCCTTGCTTGGGAGCAAGAGACAGGCATTAGTTCATGTGGAGAGACAACATAGAATTTAAAGTCAAATCTGGAAAATGGGGAAAACAAATATTAGATGTGAATTAAGCAATCACTAAAGAAATAATACACCTTAATCAGAAATAACAGAGCCAATATATATATTCATGAGAACATTGTTTTACTAGCTTGTGAAGCCAAAACATTCTGTTTAGCACCATCTAAAACAGATGAGGATATAATTGCAGAAAAAGAATGAATTAACTGGGACTTGACCTGAAAATAAATATTTAAGAGGTGGAATTTAACTGGTAGCCGGCCTAAGATGGCACCAAACTTGCTTTTCAAAGGTTAAAAACTAAAGAAACATAAAGATGAATTTGTGCCTAATAGCATTTCCAACACAAAGAAAATCAGATTCATAAACAATGCCATGTATTTAGCAAGATATTTAAGGCAGGAGACTCTTCTGCTCCAGTACCTATTGGAAAGCAAAAAAGAAGAGGGTTCAGACATAAAAATAAAAAGCTACTCAAAGATGCAATGGTCAAAGTTTCTAAAGATAAATTTGCAGGAAAAGAAAAACAGTTAGTATGAGTTCTTTAAAAGTCACATCAGCTGGAGAAAGTGGCACCCAGGCTGACAATGTTGATACAATGCAGGCATGAGTTATTAGATCATAATATACCCCTGAGTATCAATAATGACCAGCAATGAGAAAGCATACTGGATAATTAAAGGAATGCTTGCACGAAGAAAAAGAACTAAAATCTACTTCTGGTAATAAATTACAAAATCATTTTGTCACCTAGTTTCATGGGACAAATCATGCACCTGTAGTCAATTTTTTAAGAACTGAAAGTAGATGTATAACTTTGGTAGATAGGAGTTTCAGTGAGATGCACACACACACACACACACACACACACACACAATTCAAGAATTTAGAAATAAGATTTTCCTCTGAAAGCTAAACCAGTAAAAGCCAGCCACAATGGATGTGATGATTGGATTGGAGGACACAATCAAAGGACTGCCTGTTCAGGTATGATAGCAAAATACACAGACACCCAACACACCAGTCAAGGTTGAGTGGGGACATGACCTTACTTTCCCTTGAGGCAAAAGCACAACATGTGTAAAAGCTAGGAGGTGAGAGAGAGCAGTATGCATTCAGAGATCTTAGAAAAGTTCAGTATGGCCAAAGTAGTGAAGATAGAGAAGTAAGCAGGGACAAGGCAGTGGAAGGTCTTGTCTGCCACGTTAAGGTTGATTGGACCTTGTCCCCAGTACATTGGGAAGCCAGACATTGAGATGTTCTCAGTCAGACATGGAAGCACTCAGATTTTAGGAAGGTGTCTTTGGCTACAGTGTATTGGAGTTGTCCCCACCCCCACCCCACAGCAGAGGAGGCTGCTGCAGATATCCAGAAGAGAGATGGCCAGGGCAAGGTAGGCAGGAGTGGCATCTGGTAGGAGTGGACTGATGAGAGACATCTCAGAGGTACATGGGTGGTGTCTTAGTCCACTGGGGCTGCTATAACAAAATACCTTACACTGGGTAATTTATAAACAACAGAAATACATCACTCACAGTTCTAGAGGCTGGGAAGTCCAAGACCAAGGTGTCAGCAATGTGGTATCTGGTGAGGGTTCCCCTGCTTCATAGATGGTGCCTTGTTACTGTGTCCTCGCATGACAGAATGGGCTAAGGGAGCTTGCTCCAGCCTCTCTTCTAAGGGGACTCATCCCATTCATGAGGGTAGAGCCTTCCTCTGACTTAACTACTTCTCAAAGGCCTCATCTCTTAATACTATCACACTGGTTATTAGGTTCCAACATGTGAATTTTGGGGAGGCACCAACCTTCAGACAATAGCAGATGGGATGTGGGGGTGAGGCAGAGAAGAGAGACTAGCTTGGCCAGTGAGGTGCATTGATGGTGTCCGTCATAGAGAGTAAGAACCCTTTGAGGAGAAGCAGGAAGAAGAGGAGGAAGGGAAGGAGAAACAGGTATTTGAGGAGAAAGTGGAGGAGTTCAGGTTGAGAAAAGTTGAGGTGTGGGAGGCAGTGAGTTACCCAAAAGGAGCTCTTCAGTGACCAGTTGATCATATGGATCTGGAACTCAGGTGTGAGGCCTGCACTGGGAGATGAAGATGTGAGTGTCATCAGCTTTCAGAAACCAGAGGGAGGATCAGCTGGCTAGAGGACACCCAACCATGAAAAGGGAGAAGAGAAATGAGAAACAGGGAAAACCATGAGGCACAGACAGCTGATGCCTAAATTTTCTCACATGGTGTGGAAAAGGACTTTTGTAATCCCCCAGAGGCAATATCATTTATTTCCTTACCATGGTGGGGTCCTGCTAACAGTGTGTCTTTGTTTCTGGGGGTAGAGCAGCCTAGGGGTTGCCATTCTTTACTACCTTTCTATTCTTTAGGCTTTTGAGGGCTCTTGGCCTTAACAGGCAGCATAATCCAGTGGTGAAGAACACAGTTCAGACTACCTTCACTAATTTCTAGCCGTATGCACACTGGCAAAGTTGTTTAACCTCTCTGCATCTCCATTTCCTCATCTCTAAACTCATACCATTTCCAGTGACATTTTGTGAAGATTGAAATAGCTCATGGAAAGCTTCATCACATTAGTTATTATTATTATTATTATTCATGCTCCAAAAGAATCTGGAGGCTGCAACCCTAGAGTTTTATGCCAGGCATTAGGAGGAAAGAAGAGTGCCTAAGGAAGCATACTGTCTCCCTGATTTATAATAAATGTTGTATTTTCTAGAGGAGTGGGAAGCCACAGGGTTAGTGTGAGATTGATGAGGCATTTCTAGGTGTTGATTCAGGTGCTTGAGTTCCTTTTCCCAAGATACCATCTGATCTACTGCAACATATAATATGGGAAGTGCACATGTTACAGGAGATTGGTTTGGAGTCCCCAAATTCTTCTTGATTTGATTTTTATTGTATGGTCAGCCAGTGAACCAATTCTAGACTCACCCTTTAAAGTAAAACTAAAATAGGTGAAAAACATGTTTATGGAGTCTCAAATTCCTTGGGGGCCGTAGATCTAGATAACAGAAAGGCACTTCTCCACTTAGTAGTCAGGATTGTCATGGTTACTTAATGGTTCACATGATTCACAAGTACACCCTGCTCTCCTCTAAGGCAGTATTTGCATTTCAAAGAAACCGACATTTTTCAAAATTCCCATCTAAAAACATTTGTTTCAGTTGAGAAAGTGAAATTAAGGTCCAGAGAAGTTGCAACTTGCAATAACAAAGTTATGTTTTCTACAGAAATTTCAATAATAAAGGTTTTATTAGACCTGTAAGTGTGTAACTATAAAACAGACTTCAGTGAACAAATTCAGAAATATTTGCTCGAGTGATGTCTTTTATTTTCCTTATCACCCTGAGCTCTATAACTAACATAAAGCTTCTTACACATTCTTATCAATTTTTATCACATTTATCACCCACTGTTACGATAAACAAAACTGAAAGGCATCTTGTGGTGTGTCTCAAGGTTTTTTGCTTTAAACGCAACTGATAATGGCTTCTGGTTTTGATGACATTATTACCAACTACTCTTTGCACAATGCAAATTAGGTCTTCTTATTGATCAATTACATTGTATCCAGTTTGAATTATGAAAACATAGTTGTGAAAGAAATGCTTATATTGAATAAAGTCGGCAATTAGCTGAGAACTGGGAACCTTTGTTATGGAGACATTTTCTGTAGACTCTCACATCTTATCCTATAATGTTCTATAATATTTAGTTATATTACAGTGTTAGAAGTTATAACTTTTAATTACAAATGAAACTGGTTGGGGACAGGAGAGGGGAGTAAATTGAATAATAGTACTGTTTCTCAGTATTTAATTATTTTAACTGGATACATACTTTTAAAATGAGAAAAAACGTATTTAATGACCCACCAATGTCTATAGAGTCTTGGTTAATTTACTTATTCTCTTCCGGCCTTATCTGTGAAGTTGAGCGAGATAACTTGTGTTTTAAAAGACAGGAATTTTTCCCCTGTTAAAAAACAAACAACAACAGCAGCAACAACAACAAAAAACCCTCCTCTGTTCTGGGACAGGGTTAGTGAGGATGAAGCAACGGAGGGCTCCTAAATAAGGAGATAAGGAGATACCTGTGCCCTACTCCAACAGTGTCTCAAAGATGTTGCAAGCCCCAGACAGGACAGCCATGAAATGCACCAGGGAAACTGGATCCTAAGCCTAGCAACTCCAGCTTTGACAAAGATTGCTGTTCCTCTAGCACAGCACAGAAGCACCAGAGCCATTAAGCCCTAAATGAGTTTGCAATCTGGGACAATATGTGCCTCAGCAATAACGTTTGTGGAAGGGCTTGCTTTTCTGATATCTTGGCTCCCAAATTTTGACAACACTCAATGAGTGAGGGAACCACAAAAATAAATAAGGCTAATTTTTCTTCCATATTAGCAATATGGAAGCTCAAAGTTTATACTCCTCCAAGGCACCTTCTATCCCCAAGAGCCCAAGGCTACTATATGGATGTTAGATTAATGGGCAGTCCATTTGTCAGGGTGGCAAGCTCCCTTTGCCATGATACCCTTCCATCTTTGCTTGGCTCACCTTGGATTGAATTAAGTGAATGATGTCTGCCTTTCCTTTAGCAACTTCTTCACTAATTTAAAGAAATTCAGAGGCAAGTTGTATGGTGTTCATTTTAACACTTGCCAAAATCTGTTTTAAATTATCCAGAGCCAATCATCCTACGTCTAAATTTCCCTCAAACTTTGTACTGGCCTTTAATGTCATTACAAGCAGAACACGTTTTCACTAAGTGCTAAATTACATGTTATGTAGTCCTTTTCTGAAATGTATACATTGAAGGAGAAGATTTGATTCTAGGTTAAAGAGACAAAACTAGCCTCTGAGGGTGGTATTTCTGAGACAACCACTAGAAGATTAGAGAAGCACAAGCATTCTCTTCTTTTTCTTTTGTTAATGGAGAAGTTGGTCATTTCCTAGTAGACTGAACACATGAAGAGATTCTACAGCTAGTAACGCTGAAATTAAGGCCTCCTGGTGGGGGTGGGACACATAGGTAGGAAGTACATTTTCACTGCTAGAATGCAGATTGGCTAGTTATAGTGGACGCTATTGATGCCCTGTCCAGATTCCACTTATTGGGCCAGTGCATCCATCCCCTAGCTGCTGTGAGTGTTGGCTGCTGAAGATTTGTACTCTTGCCCTTGTCAGATCCACTATGTCTAGAAAACCTGAGGAATTAAAACCTCTCTCTTCTCACCCCACACCGCGCCCTGTTCCCCCCCGCCCCCGCCCCACCGCCCGCCACCCACTCATGCATCCTGTCTTGCAATCAGTGGGTATAAAAGCCCGGCTCCCTTGTCTCAAGGTGTGTTCTTTCCCTGGTGCCCTTCACGTTCCACAGTCCCCCTGGGCTCAGGCTGAGGCTAGATTTCAGCTGGATTATATCTATGCTTAGTTTCTTCCCCTGTCCTATGCTGCTCCCTTTACTTCCATATAGGTTTCATCTAAGGATACTCCCTCGATAAACCACTTTCACAAGAATCCCCATTCTTGGTTCTGCTTCTAGGGAACCCCACTTAAGTCACCAGGGTACTAATTTATATTTCATCTCTGTCTGTTTACATTTTCCACTTTCCCTTTCTCAGTCAAGCTAACTCTGCACTTCCTTGCCTCAGAGAAAGCTTACGTCAGGACTTCCCAGAGTTCATTTCCCAGAAATCCAAGTCCATTGTGAAGAACAGAGTTCGAGGAGTGAAATATTTCCCTCACACTAAAAAGAAAATGCCTCACCACCACTACTGAAGGGGAAAAGACAGGGGCCTTTGAATTCCTTCAGCAGATGGGACCTCTGGCCTGCTCCCCAGCAACCTAGAGAACAGAGTAGAAATTCAATGCTGATGGCCATGTGATATACCTTGGAGGCTGAGTCCTATCCAGGATGCCCAGTCTCACCAAATTCCTGTCCCCTCTATGCCAAGCATGTCGCACAAGCTGCTTAACTGGCCCATTGAAAGGCTCATGGAAACTCATGGAAACATGGATGATCCGTTTCACAGCTATAACAAGTATAGAAAGACACTCCCCAATACCTTGGTAATGGGTAACCCCAGGGACCTGGCACCACCTCCAAATCCATGTGATAGGATGTTTTGCCATCCTGGAATCTACAGAGGACTGGGTTTTTTTTACAAAAATAAAGATGTTTAATAATTCTTTCACACATGAGTTAAGTTTCATACCTGCTTCATGAAAGGCAGCAAAAGGGTAAGGTTATGATTATTATGCTTTGTTATTATGAAACATTAATTAATAGGATGTTTATGAAGCATTTTCATTAACTAATAAAAGTAATACCCTGCAATGCACCTGAAAAAATAATAATTTCAGGGCAACATATAGTATGACTGCAATAATGTTAAATACACACAACCACATTCTTAGAGAGGAAAGACAAGGAGTGGTAATTATTGGTGGCTTATTTTTATTTTATTTCTTATAGTTTTCTGTATTTTCTAAACTTTTGTAGACGTGATTATTGTTTTTCAAATCAGCTGGTCTCTTCTTTTTCTGCTGTCTACCACAGGCCAGTCAGTATATGTAGTACGAGGCACCAGCCCGAATCACCAGTCCCACTGCCATCAAGTCTGAGTTCTAAACTCGGACCATTCTACAGCACTGTGAATGTCTCAGGGGTGCTCCCTTAGGCTAGTGAGAACACATTGAGGGCAGGAGTTTGAAGCTTCAATCAAGTTGGATGTAGGGACTGAGTGTTTAGGGGGAGGGGAAGGAGGAAGGAAATGAAGCTTTTAGCTTCTCCTCCTTTTGCGTGGAAAACCCACCACTGATGGACAGAACAGCAGACACAGACAGACGGAAGCGAAAACCAGACAGGAACAAAGAAAAGACAATTCGGACTTAGTGCTCAGTGGATGCACCAACATCTGAATGTAGGTCCAGACCCAGACCTTTCCCTGTTCAGAATCCAGGTTGTCAAGCCTGTCTCTTATTTCACAGTCCTCCGTCACTGTGCTACATGATAACCACTTTCTCCCCTCCACCTCCTCTAGTCACCAATGTCAACCATTTCTGCTGCTGACACTGCCCTGCCTTTGACAAGTCACAAAATGAGAACAAGCCTGGGTTCGGGTTGTCCCCTTGGGGAAACAGAGAAGTGCCTCCTAACTTGAAAATTGTGCTGCTCCCTTCCACCTGGACTTCAGGAGTCTCCAATCAACACCCACCTTCACAGCAACCTACAAGGATCTGGATGGGTTTCCTCCCTGTCCTCCTCCACCTTCTTTGGCCACAGTCACACCACCTTTAAGGAAACAGGGAGCTGGTAGCTGAGCAGGAACCGCTATTTGGACCAACACACCAGCATGTCAGCTCCTGGTCACGTGAAGCCACGTCACTGGTGAGTCTGGGTCCCAAATTTCCCCTCTCATTATTTGCAAGGCCCCTCACTCCCCCGCCTTCCCTCCCACCACCTCCACCATGCAGGGCACTGTCACTTGTTTTCTTTTTAGTCTTCGTGCACACAACAAAAGTGTCATCTTTCTCTGATTACCAGAAGAAACAGCATCTTCTCCTGAGCTACTGGTCATTTCTGCTTCTCTGGGAAACGGGCCCATCCTCTTCTCTGCTCCCTTCACCACTTCTATTTGGGCTCACTAATGTTCATCTCTGCAGTCCTGAAAATACCTGGAAATGAAGATGAGGGAGGGAGTGTCAGGAAAGGAAACAGTAGGAATGGATTCTGTTACTTTCTTGTTAACACCATTCTGTTCTTTGTTATACAAACATGCATTTTTATTATTGAAAAATGTTAAAGAACTATTTCCATTCAAGAAAAATGATTCACTTTTATTAAATGGCATATATCATAAACAATAATTCTCACTGCATAATGAGTTCTGCACATGTCACTCAAAGCAATCTTAAGTTTTCTACATCTTGTCCCATGACAACATCCTGATTAGGTAATCACTCATTTGAGAGTTTACAAATCTGATGATATGCCAGAACCAACTAGGCTTTTTTCTGGAGTGTAAAGGTGGTTGAGTGTTGGAAAGCCATTCATTCATTTATTCATTTATTCAACATGTGTACTGAGCAGGTACTACATGCCATGCATTGTTCTTGATGCTGTGGTTACAGCGGTGAATAGAGATGACCTAAATTTCTAACCTCATAGTTCTTACTTTCTAGTGAAAGAGACAACCAACCAACAAGATAAAACATATAGTGTATTGTTATTAATAAGTACTAAAGAAAAAATAAATGGCAGGAAAGAAGATATGAAAAGTCAAGATGGGATGAACTTTTAGAAAGGGTGACCAAGGAAGGACTCACTAAAAAGGTGACCTTTGAGTAAAGATCTGAAGTCTGTGAGGGATCTAACTAAGTGTGGTGATGTGGGATGGAAATACATCCCAGGTAAGGAGACGAGCAACTGAAAAGGCTCTGTAAAGGGAACATGTCCAGTATATTCCAGGAACATCAAGAAAGCCAAGATGACTGAGTAGGATGAGTTAGATAGAGAGAGAGAAGTAGATTAGGCAGAAAAGTAGTAAGATTGAACAGGGTAGGGCCTTGTCAGTTATAATAAGGACATTTATATTTCCTCTAAACAACACAGGAAGTGGGTGGGGAGTTTGAACAAGGGACATGTGTCTGGATATGTTGAGAATAAACTATAGGAAGAGAAGAGTGACAGGGAGACTGGCCTGTCTACATCATTCCTGACAACAGCAAACCAAAGAAGAAAAGAAACCTCATAATGAAAGCATTTGATAAAATAAGTAACCATTCCTAATTTTAAAAAAAGTAAAATAGGAATAGGAGGGAACTTCATTTATGTAGTAAAGAATTATACGTAATTTAATGAGTCGTTCTTAGATGAATTAAATTAGATATAAAAGAAAATATCCTTAACCTGATGAAGAAGATATCAGGAGCTCTTCTGATCTGGCAGATTCATCCCTTTCTCTGGACTATCAAGATTACAGAACTTAATGACTTGCCTCCATTCACTGATAGTATTTCTTTGTACTACGTGTGTGTGTGCACGTGCGACAGAGAGAAAGAGAGGGACTGGTAAACATAAGTGAAATTAGCCTTGAAAAAAAAATACATCAATCACAAACAACAAAAGTTATACTAAATAATGAAACAAAAGAGGCATTCCCACTGTCTTCAAGAACAAGATCAGGAGGCTCGTAAGGAAGTTCTAGTCAATGCCAGTCATTAAGCTCTGTGATCTTGGTAGACCACAGGGAGGGACGAATCTGCCAGATCAGAAGAACTTCTGATATATTCTTCATCAGGTTAAGGATATTTTCATTTATGTCTAATTTAACCAAGAATGACTCATGCAGAAGAAGAAAGAAAAGGGGGCATAAATGTTGGAAAGGAAGAAATGAAAAATCATCATTTACAAATGATTATATGTAATACCAAGATAAACCAAAGGTATCACTTTAAATTAGAATTAATAAGACAGATCACAAAAATTTGGAACTTGATTAATAAGCACAAACGCACTACTAATGTGTCTAAAAAGAAAGTTGGAAACTGTTGACAGTGGCTGGGAGTGGAAAAGATAACAAAAGTTTCTTTCCCTGTATACTTTATATATTTCCTTATTGTTTTGAATATTTTTAACCACTAATATATAATACTTGTATTACCAGAACAAAATACAAGATTCCTAATCTGGACTATTATATATATATAACACAGACCCTCTTGGCCATTGTATTAGCTCTTAATTTTTTGCAGGGCGGGGGTTACAGACCCCTTGAGAAACTGATGAGGTCAGTGATCTCTGTTCCTGAAAAAAATGCATTTAACCACACATATAATCCCAAACAAAGCTTTGCAGGTGAATGCAATTTCAGGTGGTCTACAGAGTTGACCGGGCGAGAACACCTACTCTGGGTTTATCAGTGGGGATTGTTCCCTGGGCATACATTTGGTTGAGAGGGCACCAAGGTGGATGTGTACTGGCAGGCAGTAACCTTGCAGGAAGGCTAGACTCTTCCTAGGTCCCCTGGAGCTAAGGAGGCCAGAAGTGAGAGGCCCAGGAGGATGCATCTCTTAGGCCAGGTGGTAGTAGCAGACAGTGTTTGAAGCAAGGTTCACTGGTAACCACGAATAAGGACAGACAGCAGTCAGGCCTGGGAACTTCCCCCAACAATCACTTTTTGTGTGATCACAAAAACCTTTTTGTGAAATCACAGGTTTCACAAATCGTCAGCTGCAGGGTCAGGTAAGAACAGCAATCCTTTCTATGCATCAATGGGTTTCCTCTGGGAACTTGGGGGAGGGACGGAAAGAGCCAAAGACATTTAACCAGGTCTGCATCTTGGTCACTTGTCTGGATATATTTTGGGTGTGAGCAACTGAGCCAGGTACCTGAATGCAGGAGATGAGCGGCTCTGGCATATGGGAGGGAGTAGAGAGACAGCATCTCCCTCCTCCTCCTGACAGGGCAGGGAGGATTTGACCACTCTGCACCCACCACACTCAGTTTCCTTGGCCTCACAGCTCTTCCTTTTGCCCAGAGTTGAATCATTAACTGGAACCTAATCCGAAGACAGGTGTTTAAAACTGTCATGGTTACAGCCATCAAATTATAGGAGGTTCACACACAGCAGTCAGCAATGGTTTGGGAATATTAAATAAATGTGTTTCTCTAACAGGACAAGACAGGATCATTTATTTATGCAACTTAAAAGCTGTCCCAGAAGGAGAAAAAAGTAGCGTATTATTTGTCCAAAATAAACAAGATTGAAGAACTGAACATCTCTCTGTGGATCAATTTACAGATCACATGGAAATATGCTTATCTTATTGAGAAATATTCCATTTTAGATGTTCAAATACCTTAGCATATTTTAAAAACTATTTCCTATGTGACCAAAAGAATTCATGTTCTATTCGGTAAAAATTAACCAAAATTAATGGTGCTTTCCAATGGACGCAGGAAACCTTTTTTCTTTACAAAACATGCCCACCCTTTTTTTGTTGCTACTTCCCACATTGAATTCTTGTTTTACTGAATTTTCTTACTATAAAAATAAAGCATGATGATAGTTTTGAAAACAAAACAGAAGTATTTGAGAAGTACAGACCCCACTCCCACTCCTTGTCTCCTTTCTGACACTCTGCCCCTTAGCTATACTGGAACAGGGAGTCAACTGCAAGGAAAATCCTGGGGACTAGGGGCTGAGGAACTAGAGGTGGAGAGATGGAAGAGGGTCCAGTAGCCCAGGAAAGGATGAAACAATTCCCCAACAAAAAAGTAAAAATTTTCAGTAGCCCTCCGAGAAGATGCAGCCCCTCCCAGGTAACCAGAGAAAGGCAAATTGTGAAAGCAGGGAGAAGGGGCTACTTTAGGCCTCCAGGACTACAAAGACAAAAAAATGAGTGACAGGACCTGATGTGGTGGGGTGAGATGGGAATGGAAGTAAAGGAGGGGGCTCGTACTCTTGGTAGGAGTGGAAATTGGGGACCCAAGCTTACTGGCGATGCAGCCCTCACGTGACCAGGAGCTGACGTGGGCAAAGGTACTTAAAGCCCTGACCGTCGTTCTCCGTCCTCCTCTGGGTACCAACTCTATTGCGCAGCTCGCTGCCGTGCGTTTAACCCAGGCGAGGAGGAGGAGGAGAAAATTCCCCCAGATTCGGGCAGGTGGGTGTGAGGGTGGGCACAGTCTGGGACCCCTGAATAGGGGTAATCTAGGGATGCGGGAGTCGGAGGCCGCGGGTGCCTCGGTCTCCCCCACTCCTGGCCGGCTTTCCAGACCTGAGGTGCTCAAACGCGGCTCATTTTGGTGGGCGGCGGGGAAAGGGGGAGGGGGAAACGAAAAGACTTTTGATAGACTTTACGAAGAATCCGCTTACTTCCTTTCCAGCCAGTGTTTTTTGGTTTTGTTTATAATATTCAGGCCCGCACCCCACATCCCGTCCTGTTTTGAGAGGAGGAGGGAAGAGAAATAAACGTGGCAGCGCATAGAAGGCCAGCAGGGAGGTTGGGAAAGGGTAACCAGGAGGCGGGGGTGGGGCATGCAATTTGGTAACAATCTGGGCGGCACACTCCCACCCTGACTTTCCCCACCACCGCCCCCGCACCCTCCCATCCCCCAGCCGACCCTCTGTGATTTGGGAGTGCTGGGAAATGGGTGTACCAGCTGCTGTTGGAGAGGTGGCGGGTTTGGCGCTGTCTGGGCTTCACGGGAGGTGGGGGGGAGGGGGCGGACCCTGAGAGAATCTGGTATTAAACCGCCTTGTTAACTCGCAGACTGCTTTCCAGACACCTCCGGCCCACACAGCCGTTCACCCCCCGTCTTTTCAGTCCTGGAAAAGGAATTCGGGTATGCAGGCGGGAGAAATGGCGGTTGTTGGGGGGATTTGTGGGAAGTGGGAGGTAGAGCCCATAGCAGAGAAATCGTGGAAAATCTCGACCCTGAACCCGAAAAGGCAGACGTTGAGGCCCCTCTTCTGCAGGCTAACGCTAGGCCTAGGGGCTGGGGAGCGAAAGATGGGTGATCCTGGGAGGGGAACACTGAATTGTTTGGCAGGAGTCCCCCATACCGCGTCCCATCCAGCTTTTGCTGCACCCTCGCCCCGCTCCCCTCCCGCTTCGTTGCAGGAGAAGGGGTGTGGCGGTGTGTCCCGGAGAAATGGCGGACGGGGGCGGGGCAAAGCGGAAGGAGGGATTGAGTGCCTGGGGAGCCTGCGCAGGAGGAGGATTGAGGTGCGAGGGGTGGGGTGAGAAGAGTTGAAGGAATTGAGAGGTAGAATCATTTGACATTCTGATGTGCAAACACGAAAAGGCAGTTACTGAGACCCTTGTCCTGGATGCTGATCCATCCACCAGGCTTTCATTGTCTAACGTCGACAGTCTATATTTCTGCTCTTCAGTCTGTCCTTAGGATGAAGCTCTAACTGAACTGAAGTAAGGAGAAACAGCCTTGAATCTTTGGAGGGTCAGTGCTGGGGTTGGAATTGTCTGGGGCCCCCTGGTGTGGGTGTGGCAGAGACAAGAGTAGAGTATGGGACCAGAGGCTCCTCCTGCATCTTCTCTCTTTTAATTTCAAAGACACCCTTGCCCCAGGCCCTTTCTTTTTGGTGCAGAGAAAGGGGCGTGGCATCTGCCTTAGTTAATATTTGGGGGAGGAGAGGCTGAAGAGGAAAAGAGGATCCCTGAGGCGGGAAAACCTTTGACCCACAGGGGTCCAAATCAGGAAAAGAACCAGAATTCGTCCACCAATGGCTCAAAAACGCCCTTTCTGATCTGTCCTCAGGTCTGTCTTCCTTTTGGGCTCTGTGCAACTGCAGCTACAGTGGAAAAAAGCAAACTGCTCTTGATCCCAGAAGGTTGGTATGTGCATGAGCACCATGTAGGGACCTGGGGGGTAGGGGGTGGGGCATCATAGCAGAATCTGAGATGATCTCTACTGTTTTTCCAGCTCTCTACCAGCTTTACCCATGTCTGTACTGCCTCTCGTCCTTCCATTTAGATGCTGGAAGTTGTAGGCATTGGCAGAGCAGGCTAAGGTTGAAGATGTAGAAAACGTTAAACTAGGTCTGTGAATCAGCAAACACAGGCCTTGACACCTGTGTCTGGGTGCTAGCCCGCCAACGAAGCATTGTGTCCCTAAACTCTTCTCTAAGTAGAACTGGTTAGACACGAAGTGAGCCAGAGCCCTAAGCCTCATTTTTATCCTTTACCCCTAGGCCCTGCCTAAGCCTCAGCAGAACTTGTAAGCCTAAACTGAAGAGCCTCACCCGGACGAGCAGGCATCCCTTAACCTTAAGCAATCCAGTTCCACGCCCTGGATCAGTGAATAACCCCAGCTGCACCATGAGCCGCGTTCGGGATGCTGGCTGTGTAGCGGCGGGGATAGTGATAGGGGCTGGTGCCTGGTACTGTGTCTACAAATACACCAGAGGGAGAGACCAGACCAAGAAGAGAATGGCCAAGCCCAAAAACCGGGCTGTGGCTGGGACTGGAGCCAGGGCTAGAGCTGGGCTAAGAGCTGGATTCACAATCGACCTTGGGTCAGGATTCAGTCCCCCAACCCCAGTCCGTGCTGAAGCAGAGGACAGGGCCCAGGATGAAGCCTCTGCTCTGGACACAGTTGGAGCTGAGGCAGTGGCCCCAGCTGCATCCAGCCCTGAGGCTCAGAGTGGGGCAGGCAGTCAGGCCCAAGAGGCAGATGGAGCCGGGGTTGGGCCTAAGGCCGAATCAGTAGTTGGGGCTGCAATGTCTTCTGCAATAGCACCACCTCCCGGGGTGACAGAGGCCCTTGGGGCTGCAGAAGCCCCTGCAATGGCAGGGGCTCCCAAAGTGGCAGAAGCTCCCAGAGAAGCGGAGACTTCCAGGGCAGCGGTGCCTCCTGGGACAGTGGTGCCTACCGAAGCGGCAGCACCCGCTGAGGTGACCGAGGGTCCTAGGGTAGCAGCACCTACCAAGGTAGCTGAAGCTCCCGGGGTGGCATCGCCTACCGAGGCAGCTGAGGCTCCTGTGCCCGCAACGCCTACTGGGGCTGCAGCACCTACTGGGGCTGCAGAGTCTCCTGGAACTTCTGGTTCCCCTAGAACAGCGGTGGTTCCTGGAACATCAGCTGCCAAGAAAGCAACCCCTGGGGCTCACACTGGGGCTATACCGAAAGCCACATCAGCGACTGGAGCGGTACCCAAAGGTGGAGGCAAGGGTGTAACCAGGTCCCGGAATGGGGGCAAGGGCAAGGGCAAGAAAAGCAAGGTTGAAGTAGACGAACTGGGGATGGGCTTCCGTCCTGGAGATGGGGCTGCAGCAGCTGCTGCAGCCTCTGCTAATGGCGGACAGGCTTTCCTGGCAGAGGTCCCTGATTCTGAGGAAGGGGAGTCCGGGTGGACTGACACAGAGTCAGATTCAGACTCTGAGCCCGAGACCCAGCGCAGAGGGAGGGGAAGAAGACCCGTTGCCATGCAGAAGCGCCCCTTTCCTTATGAAATTGATGAGATTCTGGGTGTCCGCGATCTCAGGAAGGTCCTTGCCTTGCTTCAGAAATCTGATGATCCTTTCATCCAACAGGTAGCTTTGCTCACTCTGAGCAACAATGCCAATTATTCATGCAATCAAGAGACAATCCGCAAATTGGGAGGCCTCCCAATTATTGCAAACATGATCAACAAAACTGATCCACACATTAAGGAAAAAGCCTTAATGGCCATGAATAACCTGAGTGAGAATTATGAAAATCAGGGCCGGCTTCAGGTGTACATGAATAAAGTGATGGATGATATCATGGCCTCTAACCTGAACTCAGCAGTTCAAGTAGTTGGACTAAAATTTCTAACAAACATGACTATTACTAATGACTACCAACACCTGCTTGTCAATTCCATTGCAAACTTTTTCCGTTTGCTATCTCAGGGAGGTGGAAAAATCAAGGTTGAGATTTTGAAAATCCTTTCGAATTTTGCTGAAAATCCAGATATGTTGAAGAAACTTCTCAGTACCCAAGTGCCAGCATCATTTAGTTCCCTCTATAATTCTTACGTGGAATCAGAAATCCTTATTAATGCCCTTACTCTATTTGAGATTATCTATGACAATCTCAGAGCAGAAGTGTTTAACTATAGAGAATTCAATAAAGGTTCCCTTTTTTACTTATGCACTACATCTGGAGTGTGTGTTAAGAAAATTAGAGCCTTAGCAAATCACCATGACCTCTTAGTGAAAGTGAAAGTTATAAAACTAGTGAACAAATTCTGATTGGTTATGTATCGTCAAAAGACTTGAAGAAATTTCATGATTTTGCAGTGTGGAAGCGTTGAAAATTGAAAGTTACTGCTTTTCCACTTGCTCATATAGTAAAGGGATCCTTTCAGCTGCCAGTGTTGAATAATGTATCATCCAGAGTGATGTTATCTGTGACAGTCACCAGCTTTAAGCTGAACCATTTTATGAATACCAAATAAATAGACCTCTTGTACTGAAAACATATTTGTGACTTTAATCGTGCTGCTTGGATAGAAATATTTTTACTGGTTCTTCTGAATTGACAGTAAACCTGTCCATTATGAATGGCCTACTGTTCTATTATTTGTTTTGACTTGAATTTATCCACCAAAGACTTCATTTGTGTATCATCAATAAAGTTGTATGTTTCAACTGACAAAAAGTCGTTCTAATGCTTGAATTTAAAATCCAGATGGAGAGATAAGGTACATAAATACAAAAGTATATATACAAAGATCTATGAAAAATAATAATAATAAATAAATACAAAAGGATTACTAACAGTACCTGGGCATATGCTCTTTGTCAAATATACACTATCTGTTTAAATGAAGCAGAGGTTGCTGAGAAAGCTTCAAGGAGGAAGGGCGCATTTAAGCTGAACCCTGAAGGACAACATAGAAGGGCATTCCAGGAGGGGGAAATGCTTTGGAGAAAGGCATGCAAGTGAGAAATCTGTGCCTGTGATAGGAAGGTAGCCAATTTGCTTGGAATGGAAGCCATGGGAAGAGGAATGATGAGAGATAAATGTGAAAATTCAGAGTGAGGAAAGTTTGAGGAAGATCCTGAACCCCAAGCCAAAATATTGAAATAATATCTTGTCATATTATGCAAATCGCTGAACATTTTTGACTAAAGGAAAAATAATCTGGTGGCAATATTAAAGATGGATTGGAGCTATGTTGGAGACTGGACATTTGTTAGAAAGTTATAATAAGCCAAGCAAGAGATGATGAGGGGTGAAGTGGGGTGGTGACTAAGGGAACTGTTAGTGTATGATGATAATAAGAGACAAAACAAAACAAGAAGGACGAAGATCTGCTGCCTGACGCTTGTCTGTGGATCAACAAAGCTGGAGGATTGTATAACCTCATGCAGGTCCTGACAGGGAAGAGCCCTATTTGGGGGGCAACTGTGGAGACGGCACAATGACAAAGTGAGTCACCATTTGGGATGAGAAAAAAGCAGTGTGGCAGAAAGAATGACTCTTGGCACAGAGCAGTGGTTGGCTTCCTAGGGTTAGAGGTTTAGGTCTGCCATCTTTTAGAAGAGGGGCAGTGGTGAGGCCTTGATGGGAGTCCCCATCCCCACTCCCAAGTTCACTTATGAACAGGTATGCTTTCCTCCCTGTCCCACTGAAGCAATTAGAAAGTGGGAGGGTCCGAGAGATTTTTCCAAACCCAGCCTGCTTTCCTGACACCCTTTATGGTTAACAACAGTATATTGTATACTTAAAATTTTCAGAAAGAGTAGATGTTAAGTGTTCTAACCACAAAAGATAACTATATGGGGCAAATGCATATGTTAATTAGCTTGTTTTAGCCATTCCACAATGTATACATATATCAAAATATCATGTTTACCCCTAAATATATACAATTCTTATTGGTCTATTAAAAATACATTTTTTAAAAACTGATATACTTCTATATTGGCATGAAAAGACATTAACTACATGTAAGGGCCTGTCGCATCAGTCAAAAAGTCCACACAATTAAAACTGGGTGAAAATTCCTTCATATGTTTATTATATACATCCCTGTGTATTTTTTTCATAAAATTGGAATCATATTGTATGATAATGGTTCTCAATGTGTAGTCCATGGACCACTGCAGGTCCCTGAAACAGTAAGGTCAAAACTATTTTCAAAACAATAGTAACATGTTATTTGCTGTTTTCACCGAGTTGACATTTGCACTGATGGTGCAAAAGCATTGGTGGGTAAAACTGCTGGTGCCTTAGCATGGATTAAGGCAGTGTCCCCATACTATACTAGTAGTGATTGCATTCTTTAGAACCACACGCTCTAATTTTTTTAAATCCAAATTTATTTAAAAATGTATTTAATATAGTCCTTATTTATAAAAATTATATATGATAAAATCTCAATGATTGAGTGCAAGTCTTTTTAATATTCCGTGTGATGAAATAGGAAGTACGCACAAAGCATTTCTGCCACATAGCTTAGGACAATGGTTGTCTCTAAGGTAAATATTTGCATAATCATTTTAGTTGTGCACTGAATTAGCTGCTTTTTTCATGGAACATTAGTTTTACTTGAAGAATGACTGGCAGACAAACTATGGTTTTTCAGACTTCGGTATTTAGCAGAGATTTTCTTGAAAATGAATGAAGTGAGACTTCAAGAAAAACAACTGACAGGATTTGTCACCAGCAATAAAATTTGAACTTTTATGCAAAATTAGAAATTTATAAAACTTGCATCCACAAATTCAAGCTTGACAGCTTCTCTTGAAGATTTTTCTGAAGAGATCAGTGGTGATAATAATGGAGGTGATGGCCTTTTTTCTTTTTCTCCTAGGAGAAAATTGATAGAAGACCCTAGGGCCTAATGTTCTTACTCAGTTTTACTGTAATCATTGTAACCCATATGACATCGAATCTATGGCTATTTAATAAATAATACAATTGCTGTGGTAACAACATGACCCTGAGTGAGGTTAGACCCAAGAATTTTTGAACCATTACTAAGGAGAACCTGAAAATATGTCAGTCCTGGAAAAGTATTTCTGGGGTAAGATAGAGGTAGTATTTGAGTTCGTATATGGAAGATGGATGCATCAGAACCTCCTGGCTTGATCCTCACTATTCAGGTAGTCTAATCAGCTTTATCTGCTCTGATTAACAGTGGAAACTTCCATAATCTTCAGGTGAAACCTATTCCCATACAGAGATGTGTGGTCTGGCCTAACGAATAAGCTACAAATCACACAATAGGGAAATGCTTTATTTCCTAAGGTCTGAATTTTTGTGCCTTAAATCATATCACATGTGAAAGTACGAGCGTTGTTCAGGTGTGGCTAAATCCTAAAAGAGTAGCTCTTTGAAAGATTTAACTTCATAAAATAATAACAATAGGTACCAGGAATTGAGCATCAGCTATATAGTATTCTATTATTCCTGAAATGTGACTGTTGAAACATTCCTTAGGTATTCTGTACTATAGTATTTTCCTTTTATATTGTGTGTCCAGGGCCTATATGAAGGGGTACAGTTCTCACAACTGTTTGCACTGAATAGTCCTGCTTTCCTTGCTTCAATTTGTTAGTCTGGGTAAACAGTCAGGTCAAGAAACATTCATGTTCTCTCTAAGAATGTGGCCCAATAAATGCAAGGACTGAGGATACAAGGCTGTCATTTTAGTGGCAGAGCACAATGATAAATTGATACAAACTCCTACTCTTGGAGTTCCTGGAGCTGCATTTGTTTCCACCCTTTATCAGGCCAGGTTATTGAATTTTTCCCTTGTAAGATCTATCACAATATATTTCCTTAAATTATCTTTTTGTGCTTAAGGAAAAGGCCTCATACTAAGAGTAAGATGAGAGATGGGGCAGTAAGCAATAGAGTCTCAAGAAATCATGGGATATTTGGGTTGAGGTGGGCAAAATGCAAATGAGACTTCCTTCCCAATCTGGGGTTGAAAACAGTCTACAATTAATTGAGAGCTTTCCCTGTGACAAAAGTTCTATG
The DNA here is from genome assembly GCF_029289425.2 of Pan paniscus. Taxonomy (NCBI): domain Eukaryota; kingdom Metazoa; phylum Chordata; class Mammalia; order Primates; family Hominidae; genus Pan; species Pan paniscus. The sequence goes on along the minus strand of NC_073272.2, from coordinate 101,249,132 downwards.
TGACAAGGTAATTGCTCCTATAGAACAATTTCACGGGGAAGAGGAATTGAGTGGGATCAGGTATTTGTATCTAGGGACACTGAACAACTTCCAGTGAAAACAATGAGTGGGCTTGAATACGGAATTTAATGTGAAAGATAAAACAACAAGGAATCCTACTGCAAGAATCCTTTCCAGTTAAGACTGTCAGAGACCTCTTGAAGAATGAGTTTAGGAATTGGCCTTTTCTATTACTTAACTGTAATATAAGTTGAATTCACCAACTTACCAGGTTTCCTTAGTGAAACTGGAAACACTGGTAACCAGGATAGGTAATCTGGCAAATACTGAGCCTCTCTGGGATTTTTGAAAATATTTCCCACTATGCTTCGCTTATATATATAAAAAAAACAATTTGTCTCATATGCCCCCACTGAAATTTGTATTTTAAAATACAAGGTTGATATTTTAAAATATGAGGTTGATAATTCAATATTAAAACCAGAGAATTAGATTTTGAGTGTGCCTGACTAGGGGACATAGTTTAGATCAGTCCACATTAATTGCAGTTAGAGTTCTCACCTATTGTTAATATATGGATAATATATTGATTAGCTCTAGACTTAAGTTAGATATGAATGGTAAAATTTCAAGAACAACCACTAAAATTATAGAAATAGAGTGTATAATATCTAGAGCAATAAAGGAAAAAATGCACTTTGAGAAAATATTTTTAATCCAAAAGGTGGTGAGAAATGAGAAAAGTGAAGCCTCAAAAAAGGAAGACAAATAGAAAGCACATAGTTCAAATGTATTAGTAACCACAATAAGTGAAAACGGCTAAATTTACTTGTTAAATATATATAACTGGATTTTGAAAACCATCTACATGCTAAATAATAAGCATGCAGAAATTTTGAAAGCAAAAAGATAGGAAAAGTTATACCATGTAAGCATTAACCAAAAGGAGGCTGGCATAGCCAAATAAATATGAGACTAAATAGATTTTAAAGGAAAAACATTGTTAAAGAATTGGGCGAATGATTAAACACACTGTGTTACATCCATAACATGGAATACCATTTGGAAATAAAAATGAATGAACTATTGATACATACAACAATCTAGATTAATCTCAAGGGCATTATACTGAGTGAGAAAACAAATCTCAAAAAGTCACATACTATATGATTCCATTTTTATAACATTCTTCTTTTAGCTTTGCTTTGTTATTGATACATAATAATTGTAGTATTGGTGGGGTACGTATGATGCTTTGATATGTGCCTACAAGGTGTAATGATCAAGTCAGAATATTCAGGATATCCACCACCTTAACCATTTGTCATTTCTTTGTGTTGGGACCATTTCAAATCTTCTAGCTATTTTGAATTATTGTTAACTATAGTCACCCTGCTGTGCTATCGAACTCAGTAACTTATTTCTTCTATCTAACTGTATGTTTGTACTCATTAACCAACCTCTCTTCATCCCCTGCTACCCGCCTCGCCCCATTCCCAGCCTCAGGTAACTATCATTCTACTGTCTACCTCCATTAGATGAACTTTTTTTGGCTCTCTCATGTGAGTGAGAACATGCAATTGCCTTTTTGTGCCTGGCTTATTTCACTTAACATAATGACCTCCAGTTCTATCCATGTTGCTGCAAATGACAGGATTTCATACTTTTTATGGCTGAATAGTATTACACTGTGTATATGTAACATATTTTCTTTATCCATTCATCCATTGATGGACACTTAGATTGCTTCTAAATCTTGGTTATTGTGCATAGTACTGCAATAAACATGGGGGTGCAAGTATCCCATTGATATACTGATTTTCTTTTCTTTGGATAACTATCCAGTGGTGGGATTGCTAGATTGGATGATAGTTCCAGTTTTGCTGTTTTTGACAACCCCCTGTACTCTTTTCTGTAATGGCTGTACAAATTTATATTCCCACTAACAGTGTATAAGTGTCCCCTTTTCTCCACATCCTCGCCAGCATGTTATTTTTTGTCTTTTTGATAGTAGCCATTCTAAATGGAGTGAGTTGATATCTCATTCTGGTTTTGATTTGCATTTATTTGATAATTACTGATGTAGAGCATTTTTTCATACACCTGTTGGCCATTTGTATGTCTTCTTTAGGGAAATGTCTGTTGACATCCTTTGCCCACTTTAATGGAATTATTTGGGGTTTTGCTCTTGAGTTGAGTTCCTTGTATAACAGTCTTAAAATGAAAAAATTATAGAAATAGAAAACAGATTCATGGTTTCCAGGTGTTAGGGGTGGTGGGGTGGATAGTGTGTATCACTAGAAAGGGGTAGCACAAAGGATATCTTTGTGGGGATAGAATAGTTCTGTATCTTGATTGCGGTGGTGTAATACAATGGTATAGAACTATATGACGCATTTTCTATCAGTATCAAGTTCCTCATTTTAATATTATACTACAGTCATATAAGATGTAGCCATTGGGGGAAACTGTGAAGAAAGGTACAGAAGACCTCTCTGTATTATCCTTGCAATTACAGGTAAATATATAATTATTTCACAATAAAGGTGTTTAAATGATGATACAAAGTTAAATTCGCCAAAAAATTATAAATTTGTGAGTATTTAATAAAATAACCCCAAAATATATAAAGAGGCTGGGCACAGTGGCTCAGCCTGTAATCTCAGCACTTTGGGAGGCCGAGGCAGGTGGATCGCTTCAGGTCACAGGAATTCAAGAACAGGCTGGCCAACATGATGAAACCCCACCTCTACTAAAAATACAAAAAATTAGCCAGGCGTGGTGATGCATGCCTGTAATCTCAGCTACTCAGGAGGCTGAAGCAAAAGAATCGCTTGAACCAGTGAGGTGGAGGTAGCAGTCAGCCGAGATGGCGCCATTGCACTCTAGCCTGGGTGACAGAGCGAGATTCCATCTCAAAACATATATATGTATATATAAAGAAAAATGTTATGGAACTATAAAAAGAACAAATCAACAATCGCACGGAAGAATACAACATCTCTAAAGTATTTAAAGAATAAGGAGAACAAAAAGTATTCTATTAATATATCTTGATAGTAAAGATATAGAATATTGAGCAATGTGGTCAACAATCTGATTTAATGGATGTACACAAAATCCTGCACCAAATAATAGGAGAATACACTTTCTTCTCAAGCATAGAGGGACTGTTTATAATAATGATCATGAATTTGGCCATAAAACATATCTCAACAAATTTCCAAGAATCAGTGTCATAATAATCACTTTATTTGACCAAAATGCAATTAGGATAGAAATACATAACAAGGTAATATGTTTTAAAAACCATGTATTTGAATTTTTTTTATTATACTTTAAGTTTTAGGATACATGTGCACAATGTGCAGGTTAGTTACATATGTATACATGTGCCATGTTGGTGTGTTGCACCCATTAACTCATCATTTACATTAGGTATATCTCCCAATGCTATCCCTCCCCACTCCCCCAACCCCACAACAGGCCCCGGTGTGTGATTTTCCCCTTCCTGTGTCCAAGTGTTCTCATTCTTCAATTCCCACCTATGAGTGAGAACATGCGGTGTTTGGTTTTTTGTCCTTGCAATAGTTTGCTGAGAATGATGGTTTCCAGCTTCATCCATGTCCCTACAAAGGACATGAACTCATCATTTTTTATGGCTGCATAGTATTCCATGGTGTATATGTGCCACATTTTCTTAATCCAGTCTATCATTGATGGACATTTGGGTTGGTTCCAAGTCTTTGCTATTGTGAATAGTGCCTCAATAAACATACGTGTGCATGTGTCTTTATAGCAGCATGATTTATAATCCTTTGGGTATATACCCAGTAATGGGATGGCTGGGTCAAATGGTATTTCTAGTTCTAGATCCCTGAGGAATCACCACACTGACTTCCACAATGGTTGAACTAGTTTACAGTCCCACCAACAGTGTAAAAGTGTTCCTATTTCTCCACATCCTCTCCAGCACCTGTTGTTTCCTGACTTTTTAATGATCACCATTCTAACTGGTGTGTGATGGTATTTCATTGTGGTTTTGATTTGCATTTCTCTGATGACCAGTGATGATGAGCATTTTTTCATGTGTCTGTTGGCTGCATAAAGGTCTTCTTTTGAGAAGTGTCTGTTCATATCCTTTGCCCACTTTTTGATGGGGTTGTTTGTTTTTTTCTTGTAAATTTCTTTGAGTTCTTTGTAGATTCTGGATATTAGCCCTCTGTCAGATGAGTAGATTGCAAAAATGTTCTCCCATTCTGTAGGTTGCCTGTTCACTCTTATAGTAGTTTCTTTTGCTATGCAGAAGCTCTCTAGTTTAATTAGATCCCATTTGTCAATTTTGGCTTTTGTTGCCATTGCTTTTGGTGTTTTAGACATGAAGTCCTTGCCCATGCCTACGTCCTAAATGGTATTGCCTAGGTTTTCTTCTAGGATTTTTATGGTTTTAGGTCTAACATTTAAGTCTTTAATCCATCTTGAATTAATTTTTGTATAAGGTGTAAGGAAGGGATCCAGTTTCAGCTTTCTACATATGGCTAGCCAGTTTTCCCAGCACCATTTATTAAATAGGGAATCCTTTCCCCATTTCTTGTTTTTGTCAGGTTTGTCAAAGATCAGATGGTTGTAGATATGTGGCATTATTTCTGAAGGCTCTGTTCTGTTCCATTGATCTATATCTCTGTTTTGGTACGAGTACCATGCTGTTTTGGTTACTGTAGCCTTGTAGTATAGTTTGAAGTCAGGTAGTGTGATGCCTCCAGCTTCGTTCTTTTGGCTTAGGATTGACTTGGCAATGTGGGCTCTTTTTTGGTTCCATATGAACTTTAAAGTAGTTTTTTCCAATTCTATGAAGAAAGTCATTGGTAGCTTGATGGGGATGGCATTGAATCTATAAATTACCTTGGGCAGTATGGCCATTTTCACAATATTGATTCTTCCTACCCAGGAGCATGGAATGTTCTTCCATTTGTTTGTGTCCTCTTTTATTTCATTGAGCAGTGGTTTGTAGTTCTCCTTGAAGAGGTCCTTCACATCCCTTGTAAGTTGGATTCCTAGGTATTTTATTCTCTTTGAAGCAATTGTAAGTGGGAGTTCACTCATGATTTGGCTCTCTGTTTGTCTGTTATTGGTGTATAAGAATGCTTGTGATTTTTGCACATTGATTTTGTATCCTGAGATTTTGCTGAAGTTGCTTATCAGCTTAAGGAGATTTTGGGCTGAGACGATGGGGTTTTCTAGGTATACAATCATGTCATCTGCAAACAGGGACAATTTGACTTCCTCTTTTCCTAATTGAATACCCTTTATTTCCTTCTCCTGCCTGATTGCCCTGGCCAGAACTTCCAACACTATGTTGAATAGGAGAGGTGAGAGAGGGCATCCCTGTCTTGTGCCAGTTTTCAAAGGGAATGCTTCCAGTTTTTGCCCATTCAGTATGATATTGGCTGTGGGTTTGTCATAGATAGCTCTTATTAGTTTGAGATATGTCCCATCAATACCTAATTTACTGAGAGTTTTTAGCATGAAGGGTTGTTGAATTTTGTCAAAGGCCATTTCTGCAGCTATTGAGATAATCATGTGGTTTTTGTCTTTGGTTCTGTTTCTATGCTGGATTATGTTTATTAATTTGCATATGTTGAAACAGCCTTGCATCGCAGGGATGAAGCCCACTTGATCATGGTGGATAAGCTTTTTGATGTGTTGCTGGATTCGGTTTGCCAGTTTTATTGAGGATTTTTGCATCAATTTTCATCAGGGATATTGGTCTGAAATGCTCTTTTTTTGTTGTGTCTCTCAGGCTTTGGTATCAGGATAATGCTGGCCTCATAAAATGAGTTAGGGAGAATTGCCTCTTTTTCTATTGATTGGAATAGTTTCAGAAGGAATGGTACCAGCTCCTCCTTGTTGAAATTTTTATTTTATTTATTTATTTATTATTTTGAGATGGGTTCTCACTCTGTCGCTCGGGCTGGAGTGCAGTGGCACGATCATGGCTCACTGCAACCTCCGCCTCCCGGGCTCAATGGATCATACCGCCTGAGCCTCGCAAGTAGCTGGGACTACAGGTGCATGCCACATTCCATGGCTAATTTTTGTATTTTTGGTAGAGACAGGTTTCTCTATGTTGCCCAGGCTGGTCTCCAACTCCTAACCTCATGTGATCCTCCTGCCTGTCTGTATTATCCTTGCAATTACAGGTAAATATATAATTATTTCACAATAAAAGTTTTTAAGCCATGATAAAAAGTTATATTCGCCAAAAAATTATAAATTTGTGAGTATTTAATAAAATAACCTCAAAATATATAAAGAAGGCTGAGCACAGTGGCTCAGCCTGTAATGCCAGCACTTTGGGAGGCCAAGGCGGGTGGCCTCCCAAAGTGCTGGGATTATGGGTGTGAGCCACCACCTACGATCATGTTTGGAAATTAAAAAAAAAAACTTTCTTGTAGGTTATGGGTTAAAAAAGGAAGCATAATAGAAATTTTAAAACACTGAAAACTGAATAATAACAAAAACACTAAATATCAACATTTGTAGGATTCAGTAAAAACAGTATTGCTTTTTTTTGCTTTCTTTTTCTTTATTTCTTCTAAAAGAAAAAGAATGGGATACATGTGCAGAACGTGCAGGCTTGTTACATAGGTACATGTGTGCCATCGTGGTTTGCTGCACCTATTGACCCGTCCTCTAAGATCCCTCCCCTCACCTCCCACCATCGAACAGCCCCTGGTGTATGTTGTTTCCCCGTGTCCCTGTGTTCTCAATAAAAACATTATTTCAAAGGAAATTTATGGTCTTAAGTTTTTAATGTTATATGAAATGTTTACAACAGGCAAATCTATAGAGACAGAAAGTAAAGTAATAGTTGAAAGGAGTGGCAGAGGCAAGTTGAAGAGTGACAACTCATAGATGCAGGGTTTCTGTTTGGAGTGATGAAAATATTCTACAATTCATTGTGGTGATGGTTGCACAACTCTGCAAGCATACAACAAAAGATTGAATTTTACACTTTAAATAGGTGAATTGTTTAGAATGTGAATTATATCTCATAAAGCTGTTTTAAAAATCTTACGTTAGACTGGAAAAAAAAGGTAAGCATTAATGAGCTAAGCATCCAAATCAAAAGTTAGAAATAGACTGATAGAATAAATGTAAGATAATAGAATGAAAAAGACAAGAGCAGAAATAGATGAAATAGAAAAAAATACATTTGATAGAATTTTAAAAAGTGAAAAATTGGTCCTCAAAAGATATCATTTAAAAAGCAAGCCTTTGGTGAGACCAATCAAGAAAAAAGGTGAAAATAAACAATATTAGCAGTAAACAAGAGGACACAATAATGAATATGCAGTGATTTTAACAGATAAGAGAATACCATAATTAACTTTATGACAATGAATTCGAAAATGTGGATGAAATGGATACATTATTTGAAAAATAAGACTTGCCAAAATTGGCTCAGAAAGAAACAGAGAATCCAAAGGGTCCTATAACCACGGAAAACAATTAAATCAGTAGTTTAAAAGTTCCCTGCCCCTCTCCTCAAAAAAATAGACCCAGATGTAACAGATAAAGTCCAATCTTATACAAGCTCTTCTATAGCCTAGAAATAAGTAATGTTGTTCAATGCATTTTATGAGCCAAATATCTTTTATATTAAAACTGACAAGATCAGTATAAAAAATGAAATTTCAAACAAGTCTCAAAATATAAATGTGAAAATCTTAAACAAAATACCAGCAAGTAGAATCCAGCAATGTATTTTAAAAAGTCATGATCAGAATGGTAACGCAGAGCTGGCTTAACATTTTAAAAAATCTATCAAAGCTTAATTGATACATTCTAACACTATATGGAAATATAAAGACCCAACAAGAGCTACATCAATTTGGAAACAAAGGATAGAGTGGGGACTTACCCTACTGGATAGTAAGATACACTGTATGTGTCAGTCAGGGTAACAATATGCTATACTGAAGTAACAAATGAACCTCAAAACCTCAGTGAAGTAAACAAAGGTTTATTTCCTATTTACGTAAAATTTAATGATTAGGCAGCTCTCCAGTCTTCCATGCAGTTACTCAGGAACCTAAGGCTTCTTCCATCTTGTGGTTCCTCCATCTAAACACACAGCCTTTTACACCAGTTTTAAATAACCTTGACTCAGAAATAATAAACATTACTTTGCTTGTAGTATGTAGTCCAGATAGTCATATTACCTCAATCTAACTGCAAGGCAAGCTAGGAAAGTAAGTACAAAAATCATTTGGTGAGTACCAGCTCTCCCTGCCGTATCATAGTAACAAAAGTAATATGGAAGAGATAAATACATAAATGGAAATGTTTAGAGACAGACTTAAGTAGATACAGAAAAAATAGGCAGCACAAATCAATGGAGAAAGGATGGACGGTATAATACATGTTATTGGAAAGACTAGTTCACTATTTGAAGAAAAATAAAGCTGGAACCCTCCTTAGCACCATGTATAAATCTAGACTACAGAGAATAAAATAAATTTGAAAGCTAAAATTATGAAGTTAATAGATGATGATATAGGAGAATATCTTTGTGGCCTAGAATTAGATAACAATTTCTTAAACAAAACCTCAGAAGTAGATGCCATAAGACACAAAAGATTAATAGATTTGATTACATAAAAAATAAGAATTTCTATTCAATGAGAGACACCATAAACAAAGTTAATAGATGACAGAGAAAAGTTATTTACAATACCTTTAACAAAGGATTAATAGCTAGCATATACAAAGTACTCCTGCAAATCCAAAAGAAAAAGACAGGAATACACTGCCTTAAAGTGACAAAAGAGGACGGACGGATGAGGTGGCTCCTGCCTGTAATGCCAGTGCTTTGGGAGGCCAAGGCAGAAGGATAGCTTGAGGCCAGGAGTTGAAAACCAGCTTAGGCAACATGGCAAGATCTTGTTTCTACAAAAAAAAAAAAAACAAAAACAAACAAACAAAAAAAAAACCTATTTTAAAAAATTAGCTGAGTGTGATGGTGCATGCCTCTGGTTCCAGCTACTTGGAGCAGCTAGGCAGAAGAATCGCTTGAGCCCAGGAGGTCAAGACTGCAGTGAGCCATGTTCGTGCCACTGCACTCCAGCCTGGGTGACAGAGTGAGACCCTATCTCAAAAAGTAAAATAAAGTAAAATAAAATAAACTGACAAAACATGACAAATATACCCAGAGGAGATGAAAACCAAAATGCTCAGAAATAAATGAAGAGATGTTCAAACTCATTATTAACCAGTTAATTGCTAATTAAAATTCAATTATAAATCCGTTTATACCTATTTGGCTGGCAAAAATTTTAAAGCTGGGACCTGCCGATTGTTAGTGAGGGTACAAAGATAGAGGAATTCTAATGCACACAGCTGATTAGAGTTTAGACTGGAGCTGCTATTCCAAACAGCAATCTGACATACATAAATGAATTATACATATGCCCTATGACTCAACAATTCCATTCATTTTATATATATTCCAGAACACTTTTCATGTAGGTCCATAAGGGGACATGCATGAGGACGTTCATCACAATGTATGAGGTAACAGAAAGTTGGAAGCAGTATAGATTTTATTTCCTGGAAAATGAGGAAGTAAATTGGAGTGGATGAATACCATGGTACATTATGCAACAGTGTGAAACTACAGACCATGTACACAGAGTGACATAGATGGATCTTTAAAAAAATATTACTGAGTGGGGAAAAAAGCCAGAATAAGATCCACAGCACCATACTACTATCTAAATCCATGCATACAAAGTAATGTAAGTTTTAAAATAACTCAAACAAACATACACATCAAATAAATTAGAAGGTTGCCTTTGGGGGGGAGATGGAAGTAAAGAATAGAGAAGAAAGGAAACAAATAAAGTAGTAAATGAATTAATAAAGGAAAGAAAATGGGTTTTGATTAGACCAATGCAGATGGTATGCTACGAAGGGAAGAATATGGTTAGTATAATCCTCATCACCTAAGGTCCAAAAAAAAGGAAGGACAGAAATCCATTAATGTTGTAGTAGTATAAAAGTCTGAACTGCTGTAATGAAAAACTCAAAAATTGTACGACTTAAAAAATATATTTTCATTACCAAAAGAGTCTGAGGTTAATGTTCCAGGTCAGCAGAGAGGCTCTGCTACACGTGGCCATTCAGGGTCCCAGGCTCATTCCATCTTGTAGCTCCATCCTTCTCTAGGTACTCAAAGTTATCTCCATTCAGAGGGTAGATAGGAAAAGAGAGAGCACAAGTCAAGCATGAGGAAGTTTCATGAGGGAAAATCTGGAACACATCACTCCTGCCACAATCCATTGGCCAGAACTCAGTCTCATGGTTGCACCCAATCATAGGGGACGTTGACCACTATAGCTAGGCCACTATTGACCAATCTAGCTGGATTCCAAGGAGTGGGCAGAAAACATGGATATTGGAGAGCACTAACAGCCTCTACCACAGTTTGCAAGAGCTTTGTTGAGGGAATTATAAAATGTTTTTAAGAGATATTAATCATCCAAAACGCTGATCTCAGTGACTGCTTTTACTAGGCAATGGTTTACAAATGTTTTCAACCTCATTGGTACAGTTCTCAGGGCTAGTTTGATGCCCAAGTTTCTCTCTCCACCCTCGATGTCCATGATCAGTAATGTCTTCCATTTCCCCTGCAACTGTGTCCATCCCCCAAAACGTGAGGGCGGAGAGGCAGGCAGGGATTAGAATTAGAAAATGGACAGCATGTCAGTAACAGAGGCAGGGAATGAACATGAGATTTGTACTTCCTCATATTTTCACTTCCTCATGTACTATACCGCCTTAAAAAATAAGCATCAGTGGCCAGGCGCGGTGGCTCATGCCTGTAGTCTCAACACTTTGGGAGGCCAAGGCGGGCAGATCACCTGAAGTCAGGAGTTCAAGACCAGCCTGGCTAGCATGGTGAAACTCCACCTCTACTAAAAATATAAAAATTAGCTGGGCGGGGTGGCACACGCCTGTAGTCCCAGCTATTCAGGAGGCTGAGGCAGGAGAATCGCTTGAACCCTGGAGGCGGAGGTTGCCGTAAGCCTAGATCGTGCCAATTCACTCCAGCCTAGGTGACAGAGCGAGAGACTCCATCAAAAAAAAAAAAGCATCAGTATGCAATCATTTTTACAATCAGAAAAAAAATGAAGTTATGGTCACTGAAAAATTAATGAGGAATTAATCTGGGAAAAATCTATCATAAAAAATATTTCTGGCCAGGTGCGGTAACTCACACCTGTAATCCCAGCACTTTGGAAGGCCAAGGAAGGTGGATCACTTGAGGCCAGGAGTTCAAGACCAGCCTGGCCCACATGGCGAAACCCTGTCTCTAATAAATATACAAAAATTATCCGGGGATAGCAGTGCACACCTGTAATCCCAGCTACTCATTAGGCTGAGGCAGGAGAATCGCTTGAACCTAGGAGGTGGAGTTTGCAGTGAGCCAAAATGGCACCACTGTACTCTAGCCTGGGTAAGAGTGAGGGAGACTCAGTCTAAAAAAAAAAAAAAAAAAAAAAGTCCAACTTAAGAGGGAGGAAGTGCCTTAGCACAATTACGTTTTATGAATGTATTGCTTTTCTGCACAAGAAGAGTTTATAAACATGCTAAGGTATTTGATAAGGTAATTGGTAAGGTTTTTGATAAGGTATTTAGAAGGATTAGACTGAATCCTTCTAAACAATGAAATTTAACTCTGAGCAAAGGGAAGAGCTGTGAGATTGATGCTGCAAGGTATGAGGAATGCAGAGATGGTCCTATCCTTTCTGCCCAGTCAAGATAGGGGGAAGGTGCTGCCCCCATCCCCTCTCATATTTCAGAACGTCTCATTTCCTGCATATGGGCACCTGACTCTTGCTCACTCCAAAAATATACCTGGACAGATGACCAAGGTGGTGACCTGAGTAAATGCTTTTGGATCCTTCCCTCCTCCCTCTCCTAAATTTCCACAGGGGTAACCCAGCCCCAGCAGAGAAGGGAGCACTGTTCCTGCCACTGGAAACCAGAACTCATGCCTTCTAGACCCTTGCAGCTGAGGGTGTCCATGAGGCCTGGAGAAGTGATTGCTGGGGGAGTGTCCCTAGCCATCTCCCTGCTCTCTGCCCTTATTCACAGTGTCTGAGTGGAAGCCTCCCTGGACCCTATCTGCTGCCTCCCACCTATCATGAGCAGTGCAGTCTGGTGGGCCTTTCATGCCCAAAATCTGCATCTCCAGGGAATCTAGGGAACCTAGCTTTACTGCAAGGTTGCTGCCTTTCAGTCACCTTCCTCCCTAGTGGCCCTTCAGCCAGGCTAAGGACAGTGTCCAAGAAACTCTCACCTACTGACCATACTGATTAACCTAGACCAGGTGTTCTCAACTGGATAAGTCTATAAATTCCTGGAAATTGTATACAAGGTTGTATTGGGAGTGAGGGGAAGGTGCATGTAAGTTTTCCAGGTGAGCGGCTATAAGCTATAATTATTAACATGTTTTTAATGGGAAGTATAACCCTAAATATATTAAAAACCACTGGCCCAGAAGGTCTATGTTTATATTTGTTCTAAATAGGATGATTTTCATTTTTTAATAGTAAAACTAATATAGTCATTGTAAAAATGTCAAACAACGCAGAAATGTATTGTATTCATTCATTCACTTAATAAGTCTCTATTGAGCACCTATGCAAGGCATTGAGAATACAATGGTAGGAAAAACAGACTAGGTCTTTGTATTCATGAAGCTCACAGATTAGTGGGGTATATACATTAATCAAATAATCACATGAGTGTACGGATAATTATAATTCCACATAAATACAAAGAAGGAATGGAACACAGGTATGTATATGAGTATATTGCTGCAGATCAAGACATACTCTGAGGGGCTAAAAAGGGAACAAAGAAAACTTCCCTAAGGAAGTAAAATTTGAGAGGAAATAAGGAAAAGTGTAATTACTAGGCAAAGAGGATAATATAAATGTCTTGTAATCATACATCCTGCAGAATGCCATAGCTAACACATATGTGTAATTGGAATAAATCACAGTCCACAAACCCAAGTGTATAAAACATCCAGCTTTTATTTTCTATAGCAATACTCATAATTTATATTTTGTCTTCTCATCCCATTGTTGTGCTGAAATGGAATCAATTTAGGATCTGCTGCATTTTCCGTGGTGTGTCTAAGATCAAAGATGCTTACAAAGCACCTTAGAGTTGTTGGAGGAGGTCCCCATGATTCTAGTAATATTGGTCTACATAATTCACCATTTTCATTCCTTCCTCAGGACCTCTTCAAATATTGTAGCTCTCTATTTTGCTTGTGTCGACCTTGAATGATCAAGACTTTCTGTGTTGCTTCCCTGCCTTTGCTATGCTGAGATACAGAAAACTTCGTTAGACTCTATACTATACGTCTGGAAGCAATGTAAAGCAGCAATGCTTCAGGTATCTCTTAACAGGTATGACATGTCACCTACACAATTTAATCCAACAAAACTGTCCAGCGAACTTCCAGTCAACAGCAGACTGAAGTGAGTTGGAAAGCTTCCCCCTTCCCACTCGAAACTCACAGATATGATAGAATGCTAAAAACAGTAAATAGTCAAGTTCATCATCATGAAATGGAAATCTCCAAGAAACAAAGAAGGAGCTAGCAAGGAGCAGGAGATAAAGACAGACGGCTATCGGCTTTAAGATCTAGAGACCAGGATTTAATCCCACATAGGGACAGAAAACAATGCCTCTAGGCAGTGGAAGATGGGAAGCTGGTACTGAGCTCCAATCTAAATCTAGGCCCCACAGAAACACAACTAGTACATGAAATGATAACTAGAAAACTTTATCCCACAGCAAAGATACATGAGAAGAAAGCTCATCTTTTATGTGAGGTCATAGGTGGATACAGAGCCCCCTGGGAGCAATCAAAATCCAGGCCAGCTCCATTCATAGGCCAAATTCATAATCTGTACATGTGAGAGAATTCAAGGGACATACACTAATATAAAAATTAATCTGGAACTGGTGAAACTTTTATAGCCTTAGCAGAGACAAAGGCAAGGAGAAAATTAGGACATTCAAATATAGATCTCAATAAATCACCCAGAATGCAGCACACAAAGATAAAACAGTACAAAATATGAGAAGCTAGAAGACATGGCAGAAAAAGGGAAAGTTTCAAAATATACCTAGAATGAAGTCCATAAAGAGAGTCTAGAGAGAATGAGGAAGGGACAATATTTGAAGAGATAGTGGCATGAATTTTTCAACAACTGGTGCTAGACATGAATCCTTAAGCAGCATAAATAGAAGTAAAGCCATAGCTTGATACATGTTAGGGAAGAGCACCAACTATACCTAACACTATATTTTCATGTGTTTAGGCTTTGGGAAATCGAAAAGCCCTTCCGTAAACCTTTCCTGAAACAAGGAATGGGAAAATGGAAAAGTAAGAAATATTGTGGGAAACAGAAGAACTAAGTTTATAAAACATACTATTCTGTCATATATGCACATGTGTAAATATTTACAATCTCTAGTGAAATGGTAAATCTTTTTTTAAGAAAAAGTAAGAAACTGTCTTCAAGGAAAGGAGGATATAGCACTCTCTTTCCAGGATTTCAGTCAGAGGGTACGTGACAATGTTTAACAGTTTTCTGTATCTGTCATCCCATTCCTTCGTAAATCATTGCACATTTTCTTCCTTCTGACTATTCAGAGGTTTCTTTTGGGGCCATATACAAAATGATCCCATTGAGAAATGGTATCAGCTGTTAGTCAAGCCACAATCTCTACCCAGCTTAATTGTCCTGCTTTCTCCTGACACTAAATTCTGAGGATAGTTATTTTAAAGCCACAGCTAAGGTAATCAACATACAATAACAGTAGCTGGAGCAATGTGCTAATGTGAAATATCAGAGACGGATGGGCGTGGTGGCTCACACCTGTAAACTCAGCACTTTGGGAGGCCAAGGTGGGTGGATCACCTGAGGTCAGGAGTTCGAGACCAGCCTGGCCAACATGGTGAAACCCCCATCTCTACTAAAAATACAAAAATTAGCTGGGCATAGTGGCGGGCCCCTGTAATCCCAGCTACTTGGGAAGCTGAGGCAGGAGAATCGGTTGAACCTAGGAGGCGGAGGTTGCAGTGAGCTGAGATCACGCCATTGCACTCCAGCCTGGGCAACAAGAGAGAAACTTCATCTCAAAAAATAAAAAGAAAGAAAAGAAAAAAGAAACATCAGAGACTTGGAAGGGATGGGGAAGACAAATTGAGAGAGTAAGTAAATTATGCATTACAGTCTAAAGATACTTTCTTAAAATCTTTAATCCATCACTTAGGTAGGCCTCTCTAGGTATGTCTAAGAAACAGTATGTGAAGCAAAATGTTGATACAGTGAAGAAATACAGAATCACAAAATTGATTTCAATCAATCCCAGTTTTGCCTATCCCCCAAAAGACCTTCCTTGGAGTTTTCCATTCTCCAAATTTCTCCAGTCCCTCGTAGTATTTCCATAGGTGACAATTCATATCCATTGTCTGTGCATTTCAAAATTTATATTATTTCTGACTGAAATAGAACTATAGAAAGAGTCAAATATCATATTTAGCAAAAAGCAATAACAACACTGGAAGAAATAAAATTAAAACAGGAAAAATAATTTCTGGAATTGAGAAACATGATTTTCAAATTTAAAAACTCACACTAAATGAAAGAGATAATGTCACTGTTGAAAATTGAATAAGCAGCCAAGGTGATCAGGTGAAAATTTAAACAATAAATGAAAATGATGAAGGAAAAGATAAATCTTGGAGGACGGATCCAAAAGGCCCAAAACATTAATGAATTTCTAGGACGAGGAAGAGAAACAGATGGAAAAGTGATAGGTAAAGAAATTGTGAAGAAAAATTTCTCTAATCTAAAGAAAATCTTGAGGTTGAACAATAAAAAGATACCCCAAGTTCCAGACATCATTAGTTTTTAAAAGTTCAAATGCCTAGAAGTATCATTATA
Source organism: Pan paniscus (assembly GCF_029289425.2). Lineage (NCBI taxonomy): Eukaryota > Metazoa > Chordata > Mammalia > Primates > Hominidae > Pan > Pan paniscus. The sequence continues at coordinate 101,233,089 of NC_073272.2, read as the reverse complement.
AAATTCATAAATTCCAATCACAGAGAATATTATAAAAAAGAAGTTACATAAAAAGGGAAAATATCCGACAGGTAAATTATTTTTACTTGCCATCCTGGAGGTAAGAAAACAAGGAAATAATATCCACACACTACTAAAAGGAAAGAGTAGTAACTCCAAAACTGTGTGCCCAACCTAGATAATCATTACAAGTCAAGGTGAAGTAGGATATATTCAAGCATGCAAAGATTCAGAGAGAATACAATCCATGTCTAAATTATCACAGGTAGCATTTATTGAGCACTTAGTACTTGTCAGGTGCTGCTCTAAGCACTTTACATATCTTTACATATCAGCTCAGCAACCTTATGAGATAATCCAATTCTTAACTTCATTTTCACATAAAGAAATTTATATAGACAGTGATTTAAAACTCACCCAAGAAAATACAGCTTTTAAATAAATAGCTTCTAACTCAGCCACTGTCATTCTGAGATCACAAATTTAACCACTATGTATTGAATGCTACTTGGACTTTGTATAAATGTTTCTAAAGGTTTCCTATTTTTGGAGTGGGGGGCAGTGGGAAAATAAGGTGCCTCAGTGGGTGGTATAATTATCTCATTTGGATTCAACAGTAGAGAAACATTGTTTGATTTTGAGTGCTAGCATTCATGGAATGAAGTGTGTAGAAAAGCATAGTAAATTTTCCAAATTCACAATATAATGAATGTGTAAGAATAGAAGTTTGAATAAACTAAAAAAAAATAAATTAGAGAAAGGAAATGGGAGCTCGACAAAATAAAATTAATAGTAAAAATAATAGGAACATAAAACAAAATGAAGAGAATAAAATCAAGGGTATTAACTGTTGCACTAAAGGTAAAAGGGCACAGACCATGATAGTGAATTAAAAATCCAACTATATGTTCTTTACAAGAAACACACCTACAGCATAGCAACAAAGAAACGTTGAAACAAATCAGTGAGTGAGGAGATATCAGGCATAAGCAAGCAAAAAGAAAACATGGTTGAAAATATTAATATAAGCCAAAGGAAGCTCTAAAACACAATTTAAATCATTATTTGTATGAATAAAAATGGCACAACTAAAGAAATTATAAGTAATACTCTTGTATGTACCAAACAGCATTGCAACTAAACAGATAAAGCAAAAACTGTTAGAATTACAAGGAGAACTTTAATACACCTCTATTGGAATTTGACCAACCCATTAGATGAAAAGATAATCAAAGACATAGAGGATCTAAATAATCAACCAATGATATTAACTCAATAGAAAGAAATTTGCATGATATAAGGAGAGAATGTGCATCTTTTTTCTTACATGTATAAAACTTTTAACAAATCGATCATATCCTCAAAAACATAAAAATACATTAATAAATTCCAAAAAGGAGAGAATATATAGGCATATCCTCTTAACAAAATAAAATTAGAAATAATAAAAATGATCATAGTTATTGCCTGATAATATAGCAATATTCTCCAAAATAACCCCTACGTCAAAAAGAAAATTAAAAATAAAATTGCAAGTTATATGGAAAGCAAAGAAAAAGAGAACACATCATATCAAACTGTACTGTGGCATGGCTGAAGATATACCCAGAGAAAAACCCATAGTCATAATTACCATTATTATTCAATAAAACCATAAATAAAAGAAATACACACTCTTCTTGAAGAAATTCGAAAGCACGAGAGAAATAATCCAAAGACAGTAGAAGAAATTAGTAAAATTAAAGTTTAAGATAATGACCAAAAAAGCCAATTGTAAAAGTGATAAATAGTGCTCGCTTCGGCAGCACATATACTAAAATTGTAACGATACAGAGAAGATTAGCATGGCCCCTGCGCAAGGATGACACGCAAATTCGTGAAGCATTCCATATGTTTTTGAACAATGAGAACACATGGACACAGGGAAGGGAACATCACACCGGGTGGGTGGCTAGGGGAGGGATAACATCAGGAGAAATACCTAATGTAGGTGACAGGTTGATGGGTGCAGCAAACCACCATGGCACGTGTATACCTATGAAACAAAACTGCAGATTCTGCACATGTAACCCAGAACTTAAAGTGTAATTTAAAAAGTGATAAAAAGTTGTTTTTTTTTAAATCACCAATAAAATACATAAACATCATGAGTATGACTAAGAAAACACAGGGAAAGCAAAAGCATACAAATTACGATTAAAGGGTTGAACCACACAAATAGATGTGATTATTATAAATCACATGAGTAATTTATTATATTATTATTATTATTATAATTTTACACACAAACATATGACATCAAAATTGAAAATCTAAAGATAACATATAATTTCCTAATAGAATAGAAGTTACCAACATTAACTCAAGAAATAGAAAATTTGACTAGAACAATTACTACAGATGAGATCGGAAATGTGTTTGTAGATTTACCATTGTAAAACAAATCAAAAGGAAATAGTTTTGCAGTTGGGTTCTAACTAACCTTTAAGGAAAAGATAATACCAATGTTATCTAAAGTCTACCAGAAAACAGGAAAAAATGGAAAGTTCACTAATGATTTTATAAAGCTAGCAAAGCTGAGACCAAAATCTGTTAAAGATAGTACATAAAAAGGTAACTATAAGCAGTTATCAATGATAAACATAAAAAAATAAAATATTAACAAACTCTAAAATATGTAGACAAACAGATCTCAGAAGTATAGCAAGAAAAAAACTGTACTATTACCTGATAGGGACAGATCCACAAAGGCAAAAATAAATAGTCAAACACCAAATTCTTTTTTGTTTTTTGTTTTGTTTTGTTTTGTTTTTGTTTTTGAGACAGGTCTCACTCTGTCGCCCAAGCTAGAGTTCAATGGCACAATCATGGCTCACTGTAGCCTCGACCTCTCAGGCTCAGGTGATCCTCCCACCTCGGCTTCCCAGATAGCTGGGACTACAGGCTGAATTCTCTTTTCTAAAAAAGTTTTTTTTCTATGTGCATTTTGAGACAGATAGTGTCTTTTTTCCCCCAGGAATTCTATCAATATAATTAATTACATAAAATATTTGGGAAGGCCGAGGTGAGTGGATCACCTGAGGTCAGGAGTTCAAGGCCAGCCTGACCAACATGGAGAAACCCCATCTCTACTAAAAATACAAAATTAGCTGGGCGTGGTGGCGCATGCCTGTAATCCCAGCTACTTGGGAGGCTGAGGCAAGAGAATTGCTTGAACCCGGGAGGTGGAGGTTGCCGTGAGCTGGGATCGCACCATTGTACTCCAGCCTGGGTGACAAAAGCGAAGCTCTGTCTCAAAAAAAAAAAAAAAAAAAAAAAATTAAAGGAGAAAAAGTGCATGATTCTGTTAATAGATGTTGAAAAGCCACTAGGGAAAAAATCAGCAGCTAATCCTAACAGACACTAATAGAAATAGAAGGGGATGACTTAAATATTAAAAGCACTTTTTACCAACAATCAACAGCAATCCTCATTCAGACCATGAAATGCCAAAGTAATTCCCACTAAAACCAGAAACGAGTCACTGTTACTCACAATTTCCATTCTTATTCAAGTGTTTTTTGAGATTATAACTATTGCAATAAGATAAGAAATAGTGTAAAATTGGGAAAAGATAAAATTAATTTATATTTACAACTGATAATGATTGTATTCTAAAAAACAAGGGACTATTTAAAAATTAGAAAGTCAATCAGCAAATTAGAAAAGGTGGTGGAACATAAGAAATATTTTTTAAATCAACAGCTTTTCTCTATTCTAGCAAGTTTTTAGAGTATTACACTATAGAGCCCATGTGTCAACATTATTCTTTTATTTCTTTTGATTAAAAGAACATGTATCACTCGTAAATGGCTATCATCTATCTAACAAACTCATCAAACTAGTGCATAGAATGATTGCATAAATTGCTAGTTCAACCAATTGTATCAGTCTCAATGTCCCTCTGACACTTATTTTATTTTTTATTACACTATTATATGATTTACTATTTTTTCCATTTGTACCCAAGTTTATTTTATAAATTTAAACTATTTCACCATGTTTGATAAGCATATTACTTTATCTTGTAAGTGTCCACCAAAATGTCTTAACTCATAGTGCCTAAACCCTCTATATCTGACAATTCATTCTATGCTTCAAAAAGATCAGTTTCTTGTCTTTGGTTCCAAGCACACATGATAATATATAATAACTGTCTTGTTGGAAGACTGGAATAGCCAGTAGACTTTCAAACTCTCAAGTACATTGATTAGATTACTCACTGTCATATGTCCTAGGACAACATTAAGGTTTTTTTTTTTGAAAACTTAATTTTAATGTTTATTTTTGGGGGGTACATAGTAAGTGTGTATATTATGGGATAAATGTAATGTTTTGATACAGGCATGCAATGTGAAATAAGCACATCATGGAGAATGAGGCATCCATCTCCTCAAGCATTTATCCTTTAAGTTACAAGCAATCCAATTACACTCTTTGAGTTATTTTAGAATGTACAATTAAGTTATTATTGACTATAGTTGGAAAAACCTAAGATTGCTTTCAATGAAGTGTTGTCACATTCACTTAGGCCACTTATTAGACTACCTTTTACAAACTGTGACAATTTTGGTAAGAATGTCAAGAATATGAAATCCTTGAACATTGTTGGTGGGAATGTAAATTAGTACAGCCATTTTGGAAAAGAGTATGGAGGCCCCTCAAAAAACTAAAATTTTAATTACCATATTATCCAGCAATCCCACTTCTGCATATATATTCAAATGAATTGAAATCAGTATATCAAAGAGATATCTTCACTCCCATGTTCATTGCAGCATTATTCACAATAGCCAAGATGTGGAATCAACCTAAGTGTCCATCATTGGATGGATAAAGAAAATGTGGCACATGCAAATGGAAATACAATGGAAACAATGCAGCCTTTAAAAAGAAGAAAATTCTAGCCAGCCGGGTGTACTGGCACTGGCCTGTAGTCCTAGCTAATTCAGAGGCTGGGGTGGGAGGATCTCTTGAGCCCAGGAGTTCGATACCAGCATGGGCAACGTAATGAGACGCTTATGTCTTATGTCTCTTAAAAAAAAAAAAAGAAGGAAAATTTGTCAGTTGCAACATTTGCAATAACATGTGTTAATCTAGAAAACATTGTACTAGGTGAAATAAGTCAGGCACAAAAAGACAAATAATGCATGATCTCACTTATATGTGGAATCTTAAAAAGTCGAATTCATAGAAGTAGAGTAGAATGGTAGTTACCACGGGATGGGGGTAAGGGGAGGCACAAGGAAAGGAGAGATGTTTCTTAAAGGGCACAAAGTTTCAGTTAGACAAAAGGATTAAGTTCTAGTAGCCTATTTCATTGCATGGGGACTATACTTAATAATAACATATTGTATATTCCAAAATTGCTTAAAAAGTAGATTTTAAATGTTCCCACCACAAAAGATTAGTATGTTAGGTGTTGTATGTTAATAGGCCTGTTTTAATCATTCCACAATGTATTCATGTATCATAACATGATACTGTACTCCATAAATACATACTTTTTATTATTTGTCATTTTTTAAAAAATATAATTTAAAAAATTAATCACACTGCTAAAAAAAAGTATATTTCTCTTAAACTCTTTTTGATAGCCAATTTGATCATATATGTTAATAGTCATAAAACTACCACCCACCGATGCTCTGCCTCTGCTAAAGGAGCATCTGGGCAGACAAAATTTATAATTGTGTCCAGGGAGAAATGTGCTGCATCTCTTGAATACAAGAACTGGATTTCAGCAATAACTTTATCCTCACAGTGGAGATGGATCCACCAAGTTCTCCTACTTTGAGGGCACCCTGTCAGAATAAAGTTACCTCTCTGATAAGGCTTCCTTCACTCCCTTCTCCCCTCTCCCTCCTCTCCCATCTATCCCCTAAAGCATACATTGCCCAAGCCCTTAGCACAATACCTGAGAGGGCCCCAGTGGAGAGGGTCAAGCACTGAGCTATGCCACTCAGATAAGTAAATATTACTTATCCTGCTAATACCATACCCTCGGGGCAGGGCAGATCAGGGACCCCAGGATGGTGGTGACACGGCTCTGGCTTAAAAGCAAGAAAGAGCCATGGTTTAAACAGAAAAACCGGAAAAAAATCTTCAGCCTGGGATGCGATGCAAAATAAATGTAAAAAGCTAGCATTGAAAATAGTATGAATCATTATCTAAAAGGCCATTCTCAAGGGAACTTAGCAAAGAAATTAATGAAAGAGAGCCATAAACATAAAATTTGCCTGAACCACATCAATTTGCTAAGCCTACACTTGGAATCTCTTTTGAAAAAAGACAGGTAAAATGTGAATTTTTCAAAAAAGAAAATCCATTTCCTGAGCCTTGAAATATTATGTATATTGGCTGACAATTTACAACAGAACAACACTCCACTTTTGTAAAATCGCCTTTGAACATGTTTGCACTGGGATAGATCCACTTATATTCCTAAAACTGTTAGATGAGAACAAAACCAAAATAGCAGGACATCCTCTGAGTTTCTGGTTTCCTTGGTTTCCCAGAAGCTGCCATCCTCTCTAAAGAGAAGAAGACACTGCCTCCTCCATGCGCCAATGGGCTGCCATAATCAGCTACAATCCTAGAACTCTGCCCCTTCCAAAAGGATTGAGAGTGACAACCTCCTATGTGAAAACATTGGGACATCAACCTGTGACCTGGCTGCCTGGACCAGGCAGTCACACATCTATCTCATACACCTTTCCCAGACTCCGGGTTATTCAGTCTAAATAAGACCGGGTACAGGACATCAAAAATTCATGCAGTGCACATGTGGCCGTGACAAGTTAAGACTAGTTCCTTCTCAGTCTCTTTTTGTCCAACAAAGGTTCCAAAAATTCTTGGCATCCAGTCACACCCAGGGTCAACTTATGACCAGAGCAATGACAGTTATTATTCTGTATTAAATGCCCACTGATACATGGCATGGCGTCATGGGAATTGAAGGGTCAGAGAAGCCCAGAGAGGCTACCACCAATGATCTCCCAGAAGGAGAAAATAAAGAAAAGTAGGAGGAAGGAAGTGGAAAGAAGAATGAGAAGGAACAAAGGAATGGGGAAAAGAGCAGATGGGTGCTAGTCAGGCCTATACCTGCCTCACTGGGGATTTTTACTACTCGAGTTAGCCTCATTTTCACCCCAGGTGTAAAAGTCGCTCCGCATCTCAAGTTCAACATGGCTTGATCTGGATTTTTGTTAGATGTTCAAGCTACATATCTGGGTCAAGGCACAAGTTTGTACTCATCAACTCTATTTTTTCAAGTATTATATCTCCAATGAATATTATTCTTTTTTTGAGGAAAAAAGTTTTAAATCAGGCACTGAAAATTTTTCAATAGTATGATCCAATTTTATGTAAAGAATATATAAGTATATGAATAGTAAAAGTGTCTGGAAGGGTATACATTGTTTCAATTCTGTGCTTCTCTCCCCAGCTGCCCATAGTCCCTTACAGTTCTTTTGCAGCCCTTCACTCTGACTCTGCACCTTCTCTCTGAAGGGCCACATCTGCTTCCATGTGCTCCATTATCATCCATCCTCCAATGGCTCTCAAATCCTTATTTGCAGCCTGTTCATCTCCTCTGAGCACCAGATCAATCATTCAAATGACAATAGGATATCCCCATCTGAGTGTCACGCAGGTACATCAAACTGAATTTATTTTAAAGGAATTAATCCTCCCCACTCCATCTCCCCACAAATCTCTCTCTCACCTAACAATAGGAACAAGAAAAAATGTTAGTTCACTTTTCCATCACCCCACCTTTAAAACTGGTGTTAAATGAGTTTCTACATATGCATGATTTAGTAGGCTTACCATACCCAGCAACTTTAAGCCAACCTGGTTTTGTCTCTACTACAAACATTACAGTACATACAGGGAAACCTGGGTATAAAACCAGGTAAGTGAATAGAGGATTTTACCCTTTCCTGGCCTCATATATAAAGCAGGATAACATCCCCCAAACAACTAGAAATATATTGCAGAGGCTGGTGTGATCATGTCTGAGGAAACACTTTGGATTTTTAGGAAAGAAAGAAAACTCTACTCCTGTGAGAAATTATTTTAACAGTTGCCTTGCAGGAATGACAGAACTTTACACAGTAGTCACTTAATAAATGTTAACCTTTATTGTTACTATTATTTATTAAATGACACTAAAACATGGCAGAATGCCCCAGCAAAACAAAAGTCAACCAAAAAACTAACAACCCTGCATTCTAGGTAATTAAGGGTGCTCGATTTTCTTAATTAATTACTATGTGCCAGAACATTGTAAGTACTTTGCATATATTACCTCACTGAATCCTCACAATAAGCCTTATCTTCACCATTTATCTATCATTTCAGAGAAGAAACTTCAACCTACCTCATTTTTAATCTAAATATTTCTTCCATTCAGTATGTGTTCCAATCAATCACTTGCTTCATTCCCAACACTTTTCTTTTTCAAAACCTTCCTAAAAATCAATACCCATTTTAGATAAATAAAAACACAAAGATGAATAAAAAGTAAAAAAGTAAAGATCACTCATTATTCTTCTACCCAAAGATAACTACTGTTTCTATCTGGATATCTATAACTCCAGTTTTTAGTGTCCTTTTAAACATATGTTTTATTAGTCTCAAAAAATGGAACTATACTTCGAATACTTCTATCTACCCTTTTTTACTTTCTGACTTCACAACGCATAATGAATAGCTTTTCCTGGCAATATAGATTTCCATCAGCATACTTATAATATCCTACTGTGTGAACATTCCTTGCTTTATAACCAATCCAATGTGCTAGATACTTAAATTGTTTCCAATTTTTACTAGCTTAGACAGTGCTGGGATGAACAGCCTTGTACATACAATCTTTGGGCAATTATTCAATTACTTCCTTAGGACAAAGGGTTTACATACTTTAAGGCTTATATCTGTATTACCAAATGGCCACCACTAGGATGTGAAAGGCTCCATTTTGCCACACCCTCATTGACACTACTCAGTAATAGAGACTTTCATATGGACCCCAATTATTTTCTAGTAAAAAAAGATTTAGTGGCTCTGGGTGTTCAATGGGATAATATTCAAACAATTCTCCATAACTGGCTTCACCCAGCTTTCCAAAATTATCTACTCCCACTCTCCACACTCTCCACTCTAAGCAGAATGATCTCCTGTCATAGGAAGAGGGTTCCTACTTCCATGCCTTTCTCACACCATGCCCCCCTTGTCTTGTCTCATGGAATTCCCTAACCACCCTACCCCATTCAGGACTCATTTTCAATTGCCACCTCCTCTGTGAAGCTTTAGCCGACTAGCACATCCCACAGAAGCTTTTGCCTCCTCTGTGCTCTCAGAGGGAACATCTGACAATGAGTACGTGCTTCAGATATTCTGTTATCTTTTGGTTTGTACGTTTCTTATCTCTCCAACTAGATTATAAACTGAAGGACAGGGATGGTTTCTTTCTTTCTTCTTTTTTTCTTTCCAGCATTAACATACAATTTTATTGATGATACACAAATTAAATCAATGAAAATGACAGAAGGGAGCTTACTCATGATGAATTGGTTCACTGTCACTTATGCAGAAGAAATAGCAAAATATTTCAATCTAGGCAGCGAGATAAAAAGCAACAAACATGTTTTCAGAACAAGTAGTGATATTCATTTATCCATCTTAAACCTAAAGACCAACTCAGTTAAATATCAGCATTGATGATACAATATGATATTCATTATTCAAAACTGGCAGCTGAAAGGATTCCTTTACCATATAAACAAGGTGGAGAAAATGAATAGTTTACAATGTGTGTTGCTTCTAAATTACAAAATCAAGGTGTTATTCCTGGCTCTTTGGGAACATATGTTCAGCAAGTTTGGCCATGAATTTTCCAACTTTTACTTTCACCAAAAAATCATGGTGACTTTCTATTCCCAGAACCTTATCAGCACACACTTGAAATTCTTTTAAAAAGAAAAAAAGTGAACCTTCACCGAATTGATTCTGAGTAGGTTCATTTTCTTCCCATTTGAAATTATCATTTATGTTCTCAAATATGACCAGAAGTTTAAGAATAACTTCTTTGTTCTCCTTCTTATTAAAGAGGGAGCCCAGTGAAGATGGTACTTGGGCCCTGAGCAGTTCCCTAGTCATGGCTGGATTTTCAGCCAAATTCAAAAGGAGTTTCAGAACCTGAAGTTTGGTTTCTTCATTTCCCGCTGAAAATAAACGAAAAAAGTCAGAAATGGAATTAGCAAGCATGTGCTGATACTCATTAGTAACAGTCATATTTGTAAGCAATCTCAGTCCAGCAAGCTGCACAGATGAGTTCAAGCGAGAAGTGATTGTGTCATCACACACTTGATTCATGTATACTTTAAGCCTGCGCTGATTTTCAGCATTCACACTCAAGTTATTCAGGACAATTAAAGCCTTTTCCTTAACTATGGGATCCCGAGTATTGAGAATCTTTGCGACAATTGGGAGACCACCCAGATCACGAATAATATCTCTGTTAAATGCATAAGCAGCATTGTTACCCAGAGCAATTAAAGCTGCTTCAAGAATATAAGGCTTTTCAGACATCTCAACCAAGCAAAGAACCTTTTGTAGCTCTTGAGGGGACAAAACGGTATCATCTGAATTGGGGGAAGCCCGTTTCTGGACAGCCCGACGTGCCCGGGTAGCCCTGGCCCTTGCCCTGGCCCTAGCTCTGGTTCCAGCTTCAGTCCCAATCCGAGCCCAAGGTGGGTACCATACTATACTCTTGCTCTCATTGCTGTCATCATCATCATCAGACCAGTCATTATACCTGGCCCCAGAACAGTCCCCAGCATCATCCACATCCCCAGATCCACCCTCAGCCATTTTTTCCTTGTTCTGTTTTCTTCCCCTAGTCAGTCTATAAATGCAATAGCAGGCGCCAGCCCCAATCACCAGGCCTGCGGTCACCCAGCCTACTTTCCTGGCGTAGCCCATGCAATCGTCCCCGACAATAGCAGGGACCAAGGAATAGAGTAGTCACTCAGGCTGGGGGAGGAAGGCTGTGGGACTGGGCTCAAGCCTGTGGAGGGTGATCGTCTTCAGCCACTTCAAGGCCACAAGAGCTGATTCTGGAGGTTGACCTAGGAGTGGAAGAAGAAAATTGGGTTTGAGTTTCTCTTCTGCTTGTGTTGCCCCATGCAGGGAGTTGCGCAGAGGGACAAGATAATAATAATTGAATGCTAGGTAGGAAATGTAGATTGTTGACGAAATCTCTATGCCTCTCATTTCAGCCTTTCCCTCCCCATCCCAGGTCACCCCGCCCAAAGCCTAGATAATGTCAATGGAATCCACAGACTCTGCTGGGGTCTCAGTCACCACAACCTCAGATGTCCCTAGGGACCTGACTAGAACCCTTGCACTAACCTCCTCAAGACAAGCAGTTCGCCCCTTCTTCTTTTCCCTAGTGGTGTGCCACGCCCAACAATCTTTCCAATCTGCAGAGAGACCAGAGCCAGTGAGAATGGAGCACTTGATGGATTGACTGTTGATTCGTTGCTTTCCTGATTCACCATTCCGGTTATCAGGTTTGTTTTTAACCTCTTTATGCTATCCCAGACATGCACAGGTCTGCCCCCTCCCTAGCCTGAAATGGGAGGGAGGTAAGGAAAATAAAGCAGGATTGGAAGAGCCTGTCCAAAGTGCCGGCGATTTCTAACCCCTCCCCCATTCCAGGCAGCCCCCACGCCCACACCGACCTCTACTGATCGGAGGAAACTTCCTCCCTCGCTTCAAGCGGAGCCACCTGCTACAGCAGACCTGCAGGATGACAGATCGAAAACATGGAGAGTAAGTGCTGTTGAGAGAGGAGGATTACGAACAAACTATCCGATAGGTTTCCCTGCTGTCATTTCCCCCACTTCCCCCCAACCACAGACACACAAAGCACGCCATTTCGCCACAGTCCGGGGAGTGCAAGAAACACATTCGGACTCAGACATGTACCTAGATTATTACCTTCTCTGCCTTCTCCCCACCCCCGCCGCCACCCCCGTCCCTCCTAGGGTCCCCAGGTGGTCTTACCCTCAAATCGACCTTCACCGATTAGGATTAAATTCCTTCCTCTTCTTTTGCCTGGCGTTGTGCCGCAACCTACAGAAAGACTGGCCACCCGGGAGAGGCTTGGACCCACTAGACACAGAGCCATGGTCAGTAAGACACAGCCACAGGCAGAAAGACGGGAAACTGCCGCCACTGAGTGCTTGGTGGACGGACTAGTTCCCAGAACACAAAACTCTTTTCTAATTCGGAGGCCTGGTTGTCAGAGGTTTCCCACCCCTATTACCTCTCTTGGGGTTCTGCTAACATATCGCGTTGCATCTCACCACCCCCGCCCCCATATCCAGCCATTCCCCTCCGGCACTGTCCTGGTGGACTAGGGGCCAACACCCAGGCCACAGCTCCCTTTCCGGATTGCGGCCCTAGGCTCCCAGCAGATTCCCATTTCCCAGTCTCTGAGCTCTTCCCCAAACACCCCGCAGCTCACCGTTTCGCAGCATCGAAATGGGCTGCAAGCGGGACATATGTCTTGGAAAGCGGGCGGCGAGTGGGAGAGACGACGGAGGCGCCTCAGTACCCGCGACGGTCTCGGCCCTACGCCCTCAAGCACCCCGACTTTATGGAATCTTCCAGGTACTGACCTGCAGGGATTCGGGACAATTTCCTTCTCCTCTTCCTTTTTCCCTCCGCCGCAGGCCGGCCCGCCCTCAGGGCAGTGGGGAGCTGGTACTCAGACGGGAACAACGACCAGGACAAGAAGGACTTCTGCACACGTCAGCTCTTGGTCACGTGAGAGCTACGTCATCCACCAACTCGGGTCCCCAATTTCCCCTCCCACCAGCAGTGCGGCAGAAGAGGGCCCGCCCCCCTCCTTTCCCTCCCCCACACCAGGCCTTATTACTCTTTCTTCTTCGATAATCTCATCACCTTGTAGTTGTGTTTGCCTTCCACCGATTACCAGAAAGGGACGGCATCTTCCCCTGGGGCTATGGGCCACTTGTACTTTTATGAAAAATTGCCTCTTCCTTCCCTAGGCTCCTGGGACAGCAGCCTCTCCCTCCACCTCCCCTCCCCCGAGCTATGAAAGTCTACCATTTCCTCTGAAATCTAGTCCCAGATCTGAAAGGAACAAGCGATCAGAAAAGAAAATCTGGAATGAGAGTGTGGTTTTTACTTTCTTAATACTTTGTTATTTTTGTTCCGTCCTCCCCCACCCCCAGCCTGCATTCTTTTTATGAGAAAAAAAAAATACTATAAAGCTATTTCCATTTTAGAAAAAAATGAGTGGAGGCTGAAGAATGATGTTGGGTGATGGCCTCCAAAAGTCCCACATTTTCTCACTTGGTGGAGAGTGTTACACACTTCACTCAAAGCAATCTTAATGTCTTCTGGGGCCTAGCACACAGCACAGCCCTGAGTGAGCTAATCAGTGTGTCTGGCAATACGTAAGTCATCTGACTAGACCAGTCTTCTGAATAGGAGAGCTGCAGACTTTCACCTGCACCCATTAGCAAGGAGGAGGCATTAAACCCACAAAAGCCAGAACGCAGAAAAAAAAAAAAAAACTGAGGAGAAAACATAAGTGCACAGTAGGTATCTGTGAGATAGAGCATGCACACTGAAAAAATGAGTGTGCATAAAAAGAACATTACAAAATATGCTTGGGCAAAATAGAGAATATCATCTATAAATGAAATAAGTATTAGAGGAACACAGACCAAGACAAAATTGGCTGAAACTGGGACCTAGCAATTAGTATGAAACTATTTTACTTACTGGTTTGATAAACTGAATAATTCACCCATCATCAATGATTTACCTTTTTTAAAGTAGGAAAAGGAATAAAATAATTACATCCCCTCATTATTTAAGTTAACCAGATTTGATTTCAGTTGCTTGCAACCAAACCACCTTAACTAAAGCACAATACAAAAACAGGTAACAATACAAAAAGTAATATAGCTTTTCAGAACATAGGGTCTTCAGTGAGATATTCACTAATAGTTTGAATAAAAGGTTATTATTTGAGTATAACTTTTAAAATACACAGACAATATGGGAGTAAATCAAGAGACTGAGGAAGTTGAGAACAGGCAAACCCCCAGGAAAATTCATATCTGTGTAACTTCTGGGAGGCAGTACTAGAATGTGATTGAAATTTATTTAGTAAACAGAAACCAAATCAACTATATGATCCTGTGTTTAGAGAAAGATCATGTGTAGCAAAGGGTCTTATTCAAGCATAGGAATATATGAAAAGGACAGTCAGAAGAAAGTGTTGGTATTTCCCACCCAAGCACTGCCTGGAGGAGAAAAAGTGTTGGCTAAGGAGAATGGAACATTTCACTTTCTCTGGCAGAGTCATGCCCATGATGTGTAATAGTACTTCATGCGTCCTCAGCTGAAACCCCCTTCTTAAAATGAACAAATACCCTTGCTCTGATTGCAGGCTCACCAAACAACCTTCTAAGGTTGTGGTTTCCCAAGTAGTAGCTTGTCTACAGGGAAAGAATAGGCAGGTAAGACTGACGGAAACCTCCAGTACCCCCTGACAATTGTATTTCTGAGGGCAAATTATTCAGTTGTCACTCCTGTTGAAACAGCTTCCCTTGTGGTCTACTTATGGGGAGAGAATGCAGAGATCCCTAGGTTTGAGCATTCAGATCTGTTTATATATAAGTCTCTATGAATGGGAGTCTTTCCTTGAGGCATCCAGAGGCAATTCTTCTCAGCATACAAACAAAATCAGGATTTGGTCATGCAATACTGAGGAAGAGACCCTGAACTGTAGACGCAACCTTGGGGGAATCCTGTGGGAGAAGCCAGATGGCCTTGGCTCAAAGGACAACCTTGTGCATCACCATTTCATAACCATACCTTTCTAATGTTTAGTTAATGGTGGAAATTACAACTAAGATACTCTGTGGCATATTATGCCCCCAGCACTACCGTTATAGATAAACAAAAGGTTAATTTTCAAAGTGATAAAAGGGCTCCTACAAATCAACAACAACATCTGAAACAGTTTAAATTTCTCCCTGGGAAAAGAAAGGAAGTGCATTTTACATTTTACTGACCCTATTGTTTTCCTCAGCAAAAGGGTGGGTATTGTGCCCAAAACAGAACAACCAAAAGCTGCCTTACTAAAATTTCAATCTTCATCAGAGAGATAAAAACCTGAAAACCGGTGGACTTATGACATCCTGAAAAGACGTCTATCAATTCCTTCTACCTAAACCCCTCGGAGATGAGCCTTGTCTTCAATATTTCCTCCTTAAGTTAACCAGGCTTGTTCTCTGTTGCTTGCAACCAAACAACCTTAAGTAAGACACAATACCGAAATTACACAATACAAAAAGTAATATAACTTTTCAAGATAACAACCTTCTATAATTTATTTTTTTCACCCTCCACAATTCCATTAGTGTCACCATTTGCTGGTCGTTTTTTGTTTCTGGGTGCTTTGTAAGTTACATATCACATGTGAACTGATTTAAGCCAAAAGTTTTGTTTTGGCAGTGGTTTCACAGTAGTTTTTTGCGGACTCAGAAACTTTTAACAGTAGTGTCTGAGGACTTCTTTAAGCATTTTCCTTTCTCACTTTTGAAAGGTATGTGAGCCTTATAACATGTCCTTAAGTAAATATTTGTTGGTAGATGTATAATGGAGAGCAAAGTAGTTTTTTTTTTAATGCTAGTCTCCAGGTAGGAATTGATAGAATCATGGATCGGAAGAACAAAGAGGTAAGAGAATTGAAAGGGTTTTTATAACCATGGGGTTTTAGGAAGTTTTAGACAGGGAGTGGATTCAAACCAGGAAAGGTCTGGCATACTGGGAGAATGGTAGTGAGAAGTTATACATTGGACTAACTGGAGAATATACCAAAAGGGTGGAGATATTTTATACTACTGAGGAGAGGTAGGAGTAAAGTTTTTGTCCTTGAAGCCTGGCTAAGTGTTGTGAAAGTGAGTTCTTATTGTAAAGCCATGTCTGTGACACCAAGTCATCTGTCTTTATTAAGCTTTACATACTCCTTAGTTTTTTCTAATGTATATATTCAAAACAAACAAAAGCCACTTATACAACTACCTAGCAGCCAAACACTGAATGATGGACTGTTGAATCTGAGAGTTCTGTTAGTAAGCCTTCATAAGTATAATTCACTTGTCTAGGGGAAGTTAATAAAGGGTCATGAAAAAAAATGAGGTAAAGATTTAGAGAGATAAGATGTGATATTGGTGAGTTTGGACTATAAAAGGGGAAGACCAGAAAGTTGTGACATATTGACTTCTGAATATTCACCAGCAAGGCACTAGGACTCCCTGGCTTGCCTCCTGAAAGGGCCTCTTCCACACAGGAGCCCCTCACTGGGGAGCCCCTCCCTCTGGGGTGTCATATTTCAATGTTCTAAGAGGTTGCCTGGAGTGTCTATATTTAGAGTATGACTCCTCAGCAGGGACAGGTGGATGCATGAGGACTAACTTCTGCATACTTGGTCCCTGAGTTTTGGGATTATTCTGAGGGGCTTGTACTGGTGGCTCAATGAAGTTGTAATAGAAGGCAGGAAATGAAAAGCCCTCTTTTTTTCTGGCAACTGCTTGAGATCCTGTGCATTGCCCTTCCACTTGTGAGGGGAAAACATGACACAGATATCAGGGGTGTTGCACTGATTCCCAGTCACCCACAGACCCTCACCACCATCTCCACTGGAAAATGCTGAACACTCACCACTGCTAGGGTAGCATAAAATACATGAATGGCAGACAGCAGAGAGATCGCCAACAGCGTCATGATGGAAAGAAAATAACCTCTATCAAGTCTCATTTTCATCAATAGGATAACAGGAAATTCTCTAATTTCTGGAAGATTTATAGGTTGCACCACAAACTTCAGAATAGATTGTAAATAAAGCCCTGTGAATGAAAGGCAGGCTAATCTGTGGAGTCACTAATCTGTAAAGTTCATCTGAAGATGTAAGATTCATCTGAAGTTGGGGTCTGCATAAAATCTGTCCTTTGAAGCCAGAGTGAAAGTCACCCAGCAATCTTCTATGAAGATCTCAGTCATCTGACACCTAATACTATGAGTTCAGCCAGGAGAAAGAAAGGGACAATAGTTCACTTACTTAAAATGGTCAAAATTAGAACACTGACCTTCTCGGTATAGATTCATTTATCCATCAATTTATAAATCATGTTGAAAGCACAACTGGTTTTGTTTCTAAGGGTGTGTTTTTACATTTTAATATGTTGTTTGAAAGCTGCTATTTCCTGTGCAGTCAGAAGAAAATATGTTCAACTTGATACAAACTAACTTCATCAAATCAATGAGGCCTCCTATTAACTGGGAAATCTTGCTTATGTTATATGTATATCTGTAAAAAAAAAAAAAGATTTGAATTATTTCTTCTCCAAGTGGGAAAAGCTTTATTTGTTTTTTTCCGATTACAAAATAGTGTAGTTCAAGTCAATAAAAAAGAAAGGACAAAATATAACTTAAATGTTATCAAAATACTAATTAAAATCTCACCACTGCCTGGACTTCCGTTTCTGCCCCCTCACCCAATGTTGGTGTAGAGACTGAACACGGAAAAGTGTAGAAATTTAAGAAAGGGGCTGCAGAAGTTTCAGAGCCAAGGAAAGGATGAGACAATTCCCCAAGAAGTGTAAATGAAGGGTAGACTCAGGAAAAGATGCTGCCCCTTCCTGGAATTAGAGAAACATAAATTCAAACACCAGAAAGACAGGGCCACTTCTGGTTTCTGGTATTGTTACAGAGGAAAAAAGTGACAGGGCCCACTGTGGGGGTTGAGGGGGAGATACAAGGCAGGCTGGCGCCTGCCGCACTGCTTGTGGGAGTGGAAATTGGGGGCCAGAGCGCACTGGTGACGTGGCCGTCACGTGACCAAGAGCCGCCTAGAGCACAAGTCCTGCTAGTCGCCTCCGTCTGGGTACCAGCCCCCTATTACTCTGCAGGCGTGTGAAGAAAGAAGGAAACTAGCTCGGACCGTGCAGGTCGGTGCGAGGGTGGGCGCTGCTTGAGAGGAGGTATGGGTGGAAGAGGGCCAAGAACGCCACAGATCCGAGTTCAGGCCGATCACAGCTGGGTCCCTTTCTCGCCTACTTTCTAAATACTGCTACCCACCCCCACCCCACCCCGTGCTCATTTTAGTAGAGAGAAGTGGCGGGTTTCGGGTGGGGGTGAGGGGAGTGAATGGCGTTTCCAGAGACTCCGAGAAAAGAAAGGTTCTAGTGTCCCGGGTGCTGGTCCGTCCACCAAGCACTCCGTCCCCTCGGTCCCTTGTCTGTTTGCAGGTTTGTAGGTCTGTTGGCCTGTAGGTTTCGGCACAAGTCTCAGCGAGAGAAGGAGAAAACTGCCTTGGTTGGAACCTTGCAGGTCAGTGTGAAGGTGGGATTAGCCCAGGACCATGGGTGGGGGTGGCGGAGGAGGGGGGCTGGGATATGAGAGGGCCAGGTCCGAGTCGCCCTCTCCTGGCCCCTTCTTTCTCCACACCCACTCCCATTTCAGTGCAGGGAAAGGGGTGTGGCGGCCTTTGCTGGGGAAATGGCGGACGACAAGTGGGGCGGGGGAGGCCTGCGTCCGGAAAGTCAGTAGAGTATGAGAAATATTTTAAACTCAAGTGCCTAAAATTCACAAAAACAGAAATTGGGACCTGTGTCCTCAGTTCATCCACTACACTTTCATTTCTCCATTGCCGCCTACCTATCTTTGCATTTGTCCTTCTGCCAGACTCTATCCTCTATCACCGTGGAGGGACCACTGACAACAGAAGACAAGGGAAAACGAAGGAATTTATCTGACTTTGGTAGAGGTTAATGAGAGAAACTGCCCTTAATCTTTGGGGGTGGAGGTCTGGTGTAGGAGACTACCTGAGAGGTACTCACACTGTCACCCTCCTAGCTATCATAGCAGAGACCCATCTCCTGCCCTTCCCTGTGGACCCAGGAAGAGAAATGGGGGCTCCTGAGGTCGATAGAGGAAGACAGAAAAGAACAAAGAAGTTGTATCCTGTTAATCTGCCTTTATCACCAACTCGAAATCCACCCTGTCTGTGAGGCACAAAGCCAAACATAGTCCCGAGCCCTAATACTCTGTTTCACCCATAGATTCATCACAAGAGAGCTACAAGAGCCTGGAAGAAGCTGAAGACTGCTACCCTCCATCCTTACTCACCCTGGACCTGAGAGACCTCTTCAATCAGGTGGAGCAAGGCCCTCTCCTGTCCTGCCCCAAGGCTGGCACAGACTTGAGCATGGGCCGGGCTCGGGAAGTGGGTTGGATGGCGGCAGGACTGATGATTGGGGCTGGTGCCTGCTACTGCGTTTACAAACTGACCATAGGAAGAGATGACAGTGAGAAGCTGGAGGAGGAGGGGGAAGAGGAGTGGGACGACGACCAGGAGCTGGATGAGGAGGAGCCTGATATTTGGTTTGATTTTGAAACTATGGCTCGGCCCTGGACTGAGGATGGGGATTGGACTGAACCTGGGGCCCCAGGTGGCACTGAGGACAGGCCCTCAGGGGGAGGCAAGGCCAACCGAGCACACCCAATAAAACAGCGGCCATTCCCCTATGAACATAAAAATACTTGGAGTGCTCAAAATTGTACAAATGGCAGTTGTGTTCTGGACCTCTCCAAGTGTCTTTTCATTCAGGGAAAACTGTTGTTTGCCGAGCCCAAGGATGCGGGCTTTCCATTTAGCCAGGATATCAATAGCCATTTGGCCAGCCTCTCAATGGCTAGAAACACGAGCCCCACTCCAGACCCCACTGTTAGAGAGGCTTTGTGTGCCCCGGATAACTTAAATGCGAGTATTGAAAGTCAGGGCCAGATT
This sequence comes from Pan paniscus, assembly GCF_029289425.2. NCBI lineage: Eukaryota > Metazoa > Chordata > Mammalia > Primates > Hominidae > Pan > Pan paniscus. Next base: position 101,213,147 of record NC_073272.2, on the reverse strand, counting down.
AAGATGTACATCAATGAAGTGTGTCGGGAGACTGTGTCACGTTGCTGCAACTCATTTCTGCAGCAGGCCGGATTAAATTTGTTAATAAGCATGACAGTTATTAATAACATGCTTGCCAAGTCCGTTTCAGACTTGAAGTTTCCTTTGATATCAGAGGGAAGTGGATGTGCTAAGGTTCAGGTTTTGAAACCGCTGATGGGTTTGTCTGAAAAGCCAGTCTTGGCGGGGGAGTTAGTCAGTGCCCAGATGCTCTTCTCATTCATGTCCCTCTTTATCAGAAATGGAAACAGAGAGATTCTCCTGGAAACCCCTGCCCCATAAACGGCCCTCTCGAACACAATGGGACGGAATCCACCCACAACGCGCTTGGTTTGCAGATGTCAAAGAATCTGCAGAGGGTGCTACTGAAGATCCAGCCTTAGCCAATCACCACCTCATTGGGTGAAAGTTCCAGGGCTCAATCCAGGACCACACTCTTATTGGCCAGGCAGGGGCTCCCACAGAGCTTTGAGTAAATTCTTGGTTGTGCAGTCTGCAGGCAATGTTGGCATTGTAAGTTCCTCCCTTGCAGCCTCCTTCATGTGGTGAGGGGATCACTTCAGCTGCCTGCTGTGGACAAAGAACATCAAATTACAGCATCACGAGTGCTATTGTTGCCTGTGGTGGTCTCCCTGTCCAAGCGGGACCGCTTTGCAGAGACCAGACGCATATCGCGGCTTGAGCTGAAAATGCATTTGTTGCAGCTTAGGTTGAATTATTTTTCGTTTGCTCTTTCTTCTACACGCGCCTGATGGATAGTGAACCTATTCATCAAAAAAGTGCACTGCTCTTCTGTCTATTGTACCGACTTAACCTCTTCCACCCAAGTCCGCATCTGTGTGTATCATCAATAAAGTTGTGTGCTTTGATTGGCAGAAAAGAGTCATGGTCCTTGTCCTTGAGTTTACAGTCTGCACGGAGAGAAGGACAAAAAAGAAGCACGGTAAACGCCAGCTGACTGGAACGTCTGCTCCCTGACAAATGCAGGCTTATCGGTGCTCACAGGAGGCAGGGATAGAGAGGGGCTGCAGTGCTCAGAATAAACTTCAAGAAGGGGCTGGGGGCGGGGGTGGGGGAAGGGGAGGGGCACAGCGGGGGAGTTCGTGGAATTAGGATGGAATGTTGAGAGGACTGAAAGAGACAACACCCGTGGAGCAGGCAGCACCGTGCCCGGCACAGAGAAATCCCTTCTTAATGTCTCTTCCTTGACTGCCAGCCTGGAGAGAAAGGTCAGTAACCCTGGCCTTTTCGATTGTCTGCGCATCCCGACGTGGGGATGGGGACCGGGGTGGAACGGGTGGGGGCGCTCTACCACGCATCGGGGCGCGTTTATTGCACAATGATGGCGATAAAGGTTGCCGCTTGCCCAGCACCTACCCTGTGCAGTTCTATCCCTCCTGCGAAGCCAGGGGGAAATCTGCTTCCAGCCCTCCTTCTCTCTTCCTTGGGATCCCCAGCGCTACTTCCTGGCAGAGTGAGAGGGTTGGCCGCTGCTCCCTTTGGAGCAACCTCCTTTCTTCCATATCCCCACTACCTGTGGTGGGACCCAGGAAGGGGACAGTGGAGCCCTCCATCAACTACCTGCGGGGGTGATAGGGCAGATGCTGAGGGCACTTGGCACGACCGTGGCCACTCCATCCATCCGGAGACACCTCCACACTCTCCATCTGAGGTGCCTGCACCTTGCCAGGAAAGGAAGAGCCCGTGGGCGCAGAAGCACTCCATGGGTCAGGGCAGCTCGTTCTGCCCCGCCCCCACCTCCAACATTACCAGATCCCGCCCAGCAGGTTTAGCCCCTGAATCAGCAAAGCCAGGTTCCCTGCATGTTTGTGATGTGTCAAGAAGTGGTCCCCTTCCCTAAAGCCATGGCAAACCCAGTAAACACATCTGCTTCCCCTTGGGCAAGGCTGCTGCCGTGCCCGGTGCCCTCTCGGTCTCCCAGGGCTGCTGCTGTGGGTCACTGTGTCCTGGGCAGCCGCGATCTCTGTGGTGCTGGGCATTCTGCTTGTTCTGTTCCACACAGAACAAAGCTTTCTTTTCTTGTCTTATTCTCCCTTCCCCCCGCAGCTTGCCTTCCAGGTGGGTTACAACTTTCCTGCTTGTACCATCTGCCCCACAGTCCATGCTGGCCAGAGGGCCTGAGTGCCTGCCGGGTCCCCTGACCAACTCTGGGAAACCCTCCCACCTGGAATGGGGACCAGACCTCTTCCCAGGCCCTGGTGCCTGGGATGGCCAACAAGTGACTTGCAGTTGTTGTGACACCACATCCCCTGTCAAGGCTCACACTGCTGGGGCTTCCTTGGCTGGCTCTGGGAGCCCTGTCTCGGTTCCTAAGGGTTCCTAAGAGCTGTCAGAAGGACCACCCTTTCTCCCAAGCCAGCCGCAGTTTGGCTGGGCAATCTGATTTCAAAGGGGATTTCCCTGCAGACAGCTCCGCATGCACTTTTCCCAGTGGAGCCTGCTTCGCCAATGCTGTCTTTAGTGACACCTCATTGCTCAGTCTCTTTGAGCACAAAGGCATCCTCCTAGCCTGTGGTCCCGAATTAGCATGCACCTCCCTACTTCCCTGCACGCTACCAAGTTTCCCTTTACGTGCGCTTGTCCACCATCGCTGAGGCACTTGACACCGTGAGGCCGCAGCTGAGTCCTAACTCAGGGAGCGCCCCAGAGGCTTTCTGCCCATCTCCTGAGCAAACTCTGTCACAGAAAAGCCCATCAGCGTCCAAGTGTCTCCACGGCGTTGTCTTGGCCCAAGTCAAAACCCTCCTGTCCATTTGTTGGCACTGCCCTCCCGAAAGCACTCACGCACAGCCCTTCTGTCCTGCCCCTCATCCCCTGACTGGTTGCAGTGCCTGGGTACGAGCCCAGTTCCCGTGGATTCTGCCTCCCTGGGATGCGCGGGGGGAGTCGGGAGCATGCCTGCCTCCCAGGGCCTGATCAAGACACTGAGAGGTTCTCAGCACTGGCAAGAGCGCCGGTGCCCCCATTCCATATGCAACGCAAACATAAAAACAGACCTCAGCCATCAATCACAATGCATACCTGCCTGCTGCAACCAAAAGACAGCCTTTCTGGGCTTCCCCGTGGCAAACATTGGAAAACGTCATCAATCCTGAGCTTGCCACATTCTGTGAGAAGTGCTCTGCCTTGATGGTGCCGCCCCAGCCTGAGCCCGTCTCTTGTGTCAATCTGGAACTGCCGCCACAGGCTGTCTTCCACCTCCAGAAAGGGCCCTCAGTTTTGCTTCTCATCTATCTTATGAGCACGTTTCCATTTGGTGCCTGGAGGCACTGACTGACTTCCAGACCAACTTCAGGTGCCCTCCCCAGGCTGCTGCCTCTCCTAGGGATTTTGTGGTTTGCCACCCCCACCCCGCCCCCCTCCAGGTGAGTGCACACAAGGTTGCAGACAACCAGCTTCCCGGCAGGCACGTCCTGTCTCAGACACGGGATCCTCACCGGGGTGCTATGTGTCACTCTCAAAGCAGTATCCACTACGATCCCCTTACTTTTAAGTGCCACCCTGGACCAGCATAGCCCTCACCCAGTCCTTCCCTCTGACGATGCACCACCGGGCTAAGAGTTGGGCAGCTGTGGCAAGGGGTTGCTCTTGCCTCTCTTCTGAGGGACACTGGCTGCTCTATGATGCAGATGGGCACTGCACCAGAGTCCAGCAGAGTGCTGCAGAGGGCCGGCCCTTGCCCCGTCTGTTACAGACGCCAGATGTGTCTTCTCACTGGCTGCCACTTCCCTACTCTCTCTGCTCATGGCCTCCTTTCCATCCTGGAGGTCCATTTTCCCTTATTGCCTCTTGTTTTGGTGTGAGGTTTAGGACAGCCTTTCCCACTTTCCCATGAACACAGTCTCCTTGGCAGTTTTCTCGTTCTTTCACACCTTTCTATTCAGAGTTTTGTCTCATCGATCTGCCTGGAATTTACTTTTGTGCAAGGTGAGAGACAGTGATGTGACTTCACTTCTTTTCCCGCATGATTAGCCGATGAGCCCAGCACCACTGGTTGAGCACTCCGTTCTAGTGCTCTCTGTGGCACGTTCTGGGATCCTCATGCGCCCAGCTGCACACCCGCTCTGTGGTTTCCAGGCATTAAAGTTTCTCCTGAGGCACATCTCTTTCCCTCAGGAACCTCTTACTGACTTGGAGTCCCTCAGCTCACTAAGTGGCCTAAGGCAGGTGGTGTGTGTGTGTGTGTTTGTGTGTTGGTGGAGAGAGCTGTGTTGGTGCTTGTGAGCAAGCCTCTGCTCCAGGTACGTTCTCAGGACATATTGCGGCCCACAGGAAGCTTAGGAACTCTCATCCCGCCGACCTTTGCATCATGGCAAACTGGGCACTGGTCTCTCTCCTCTCCCAAATTACTATATCTGTACAGAAAAGTTGCAGAACAGTGTACTGTGTGTATAATTGTAAATATTATATATCCTATAACACTATATACTGTTTTATGTGATTATACATTTCCTAAATATAGTGTCGAGTATCTCTGGAATGATGCACAATGAATAGGTCGCTTTGGTTTTTTTGTTTGGCTCGTAGCATGTATTATATATTAGATTTGCAAGTGAAAAGACCAATAACTCACTTAATTGTCTTTTTCTGTCCTTTGTGCCTCTTGAATTTTGTCCTTATGTATCCATGTCCCATTGGAAAATAAATTTACTAAAAGGCAATTATTGCAGGTTTCTGTAAAAGCTGTTGATGTAGCATTGTCATTCTATAGTCAGACTCTTTCGGTGAAATCTCTTATTAATTTTATTATATTGTCTCTTTTTTTCTTTCTGACTTCTTAAGTAGATAAACGTACTGTACAAATTATGACAGTTTTAGCTCTTCCTATTCAATAGTTTTTAGTTCATTTCTTTTACTTATCTCATTGCACTGTCAGGGACCTCCAGAAAAACAGTATTGATGATACGGCACATATTGGTCTCATTTCTGATTTTAATGGTTGATGTTTCAGTGTAAGGCTGGTGTTTACTGGAGGTTTCTGAATAAATAATATGTGGCATGTTTATGTAATAGAATTTATAGGCATTAAAAATGAGTGAACAGCCGGGCGTGGTGGCTCATGCCTGTAATCCCGGCACTTTGGGAGGCCGAGGTGGGTGGATCACCTGAGGTCGGGAGATTGAGACCAGCCAAATCAACATGGAGAAACCCCCATCTCTACTAAAAATACAGAATTAGCCGGGTGTGGTGGCACATTCCTGTAGTCTCAGCTACTCGGGAGGCTGAGGCAGAAGAATCGCTTGAACCCAGGAAGCGGAGGTTGCAGTGAGCCAAGATCCCGCCATTGGACTGCAACCTGGGCAACAAGAGCAAAACTCCATCTCAAAAAAATAAATAAATAAAAAGAAAGAGTGAACTAGATCTCTATGTATCAAGCTAGGCAGTTTTCAGAAACCTAATGTTGAATGAAATAATCAATTTGCAGAAAGACATAGTATAATGCCATTTATATAATTTTAAACATATGAAACTATATGTTATATTGATACATATATTTATAGCAAAATTTAAAATGGACACTGAAAGACGCACATCAATTTTGCAATATCAGTTGCCTCTGGGAACGGCTGGAGGAGAATGTGACTCCAACAATATATGCAGTTTAATTTTATCTATTAAGAAAAAGATTATAAACAAATATAAAGAAAGCATTAGCATTGCTAATTATGGATGATGTATACATAGATCCTCATTGTTTTTTCTCTGTATATCTTTTTTTAAATTAAAACTAAAGATGTATTGTGTACCCAATACAATTAATTTAAAAAATTCCTTCACCTAGACATATTCTCAAGAAATTTTAGGATAATAAGGACTGAAAGGAGACCCTAAAACTTCCCAGGATAAGGGGAACGCCACCTACAAATCAAACTGGCATCAGACTTCCTAGTCATAATACTTGATGATAAATGTCGATGTATAAATGCCTTGAAATCCTTAGAGAATATGCTTTTCTCTAGTATTCTATTCCTAAACATACTATCAGGCAAATATATAGTGACAATAAAGATGTCTTCAGGACTGAAATTACTCATAAAATTTACCTCCTGTAGAATTTTCCTTAGAAAATTGACCTCCTGTAGAATTTTCCTTAGAAAATTGTTTGAACATGTACTCCCACAAAATGAGGTAGTAATCAATTGAAAAGTAAATATGGAATCCAGGAAATAGTGATCCCAACTTGGAAAAGTAATAAAGGTTACTTTTAAGGTGATGGTCAAATAATAGGTCCTGATTAACTAGACCAAAGTGGAGCAATATGATAGAAGATTTAGGGTAGTGGATGAACTCATGAATAAAAGGAGACTTGGTAAAATGAATTGAGAGGTTAGAAAAACTAGAGGGTGCAATAAAAGCAAATAAGGGAAGAAAAACAATTAGAAGATCATCTAAGAAAATATTACAGTAATGACCCTCAATAAACCATGCCTCCCTGTATCCATGCCATTGTATAGTCCCCTCCCGCATTGACTCTGGGCCTGGCCACCAGTATTTGCTTTGGCCAGTTTAAATGTTAGGAAACATGACAAAAGAGGAGGCCTGGACAGAGCATTTTCAGTGAGACTTGCACTCTTTCTGCTCTGAAACCACCATGTGTGGAGCTGCCCAGGCTAACCTGTGGAGGGTGAGACCACATAGAACAGAGATGAACTGTTTCAACTGAGGAATCCTAGAAAGAATTGTCAGATAAAATATAGGAATCCCAGTTAAATGTGAATTTCAGCTGAATATCAAATAAATTTTAGTGTATGTGTTTTCCAAATATTATATGAGACATACTTATACTTTAAAAATATTAATTGTTCATCTTGAATTCAAATTAATCTGGGCATACTGTATTTTAATTTGCTGGATACAGCAATCCTAGCTACAGGAAAACCAGTCCTCAGCTAATCTGCCAGCTGACTTTAGCCACATGAAAAACCTCAGGCAAGACTAGCAGAAGAACTAATCAGATAAGCCCAATACGAACTACCAATCCACAAAATAACCAGCAAATAAGATGGCTATTTAAAGTCACTGAGTTTTGGAGTGTTTTTTTTTTTAATTCAACAATAGACAACAGATGAACAAAACAAAACAAAACAAAAATATGTACTTGCTCCAAAAGTGCAGCAAATTAAGATACAGAATGAATTCAGCATTTTGATGGAATATAAGGAAAAAGAATCTATTAAGTCTTGAATGTAAGAACAGTCCCCCTTACGTGACTCAAGAGCCTTGAGCTGGAATATTTCTAAACAACTATAGTGGGCTTGATTAAATCATAACCTAATCCCAGATGTCTCTTGAATCTGACCTGGGCACATAAGATGGGGCAGGATTGAACTAGCTCCCAACTTACTAAGAGTGATTCAGGTAAATATTCCCAGGGTAAGATGAATTCATAACGTGATATAGTTTATTTCTACCTTGCACCTAGCTGTACTACACCAGAAGGTATTACATAAGTAGACGACGGTTACGTGGCTCCCAGAGAAGTCTGAAGTGACCAAATGGATATGAAGGCAACCCTTCTACATCCCAAGAAAGGCTTAGGTTGAACTTGTGAAAGCATCTGAGATATGTGAACACTAGTCATGTGATATTATCCTCAAAAGGGTACCTCCATGCGATCATAAAATCAAAGGGAGCTTGCCTCTTTAATGGAGAGAATGCAGTTGAACTTCCTGCTTTATATAACCATCTGCATGCAGCTAAGTTCCAGTTTACTTTTATATTCTGTTCTGTAACAGCCAGGTCTTTCTCCCATTAAAGCTTTCTGCTTTCAACTCTAGACATTGAAAACCATGAAGTGTGTTTAGTTTATTATGACTACATAAATGCTGCCCATTGCTGAGCCAAGTAGTGTCCTAGCGCTTGAACCCATCTTGTATAGTTTTAGAAAATGATTCACATATCACCTGTGGGGATGAGATTTTAAGTAGACATGAGATTCAGTGTAGCTGACAGAATGTGGGATATAGAAGATGATAAAAGGCAGAAGAAAGAATAGTGGAATGGATATCCTCATTTTACAAAGTGCAAAGTAAGGAAATACTAGTGGAAGTTTATGAAATAAAATAAAGTTATATGTATATTAGTTAAAGTTAAATTTAGCTACTTTATGTGTTTTATTTTTATTGCCTACTTCTTTCACAGGAAAACAAGCTTAATAAAGGCTACCTCTGCCCTGCTCACTACCAAATTTCAATGGCACACAATGGTGCTCAAGAAATATCTGTGGACTGCATGATTAAATTAAAATAATAATAATGCTATAAAAATGGGAATAAGAGAGGGGGAGAAAGTATGATAATATAAATGAGCTAAAGTGTCTTATTTTCATATCAAAAATTCATTAGGAATACAAGTGTATTTTAGAAGTCTTGATGATAACCACAAGAACAGGATTTCCCAGGCACTATTAACATTTTAAGCCAGGGACTGTCCTGTGCATTGTAGGATCCTTGGTCTCTACTTACAAGATGCCAGTAGCACTCTTTCCCCCAGTTGTGACAACCAAAATGTCTTTGAACAGTGACAAATGTCCCCTACGGAGCAATATCACTCCTAGTTGAGAACCACTGCATCATAAGGAGTTAAAAATCAGAAAAGTTGAGAAAAGTTTGGCATTCTAGAAAGTGATACTGAGTCTAGGCAAGTTCAAAAGGGAAAACCGTTTTTATTATAAATTCTGTACTATAGAGTTTTTGTCAAGTGTATGTATTGTTTTGATACATATTAATATTTATTAAAAAACATTACTGAGGTAGAATCAATGGGGCTTTGTGACAAGCTGGCAATATAGAGTGAAAAAGACGGAAGAGTCAATAATGATTAGGGTTCTGGCATGTGCAACTGGGTGGATGATGGTTGTTTTCACGGAGACAGGGAATACAGGCGGGGAAATAGTTTTGTTGTAGGAGCAGGGAATAATGGCTCCAATTTCAAATATGTTGAGCATGAAATATCTGTGAGATATGTAAGCTGTAGGCATCAAATAAATTAATCTTGAACTTCAGATATAGAGATGTGTGAGTCATTAATATATAGATGATAATTGAAACGATGGCAGTGGATGAGATTCCTGGAAAAAGAAGAGACTTGAGAACAGGACCCCAAGGAACAGCAGTATACTGAGTGTGTAATATTTTAGTCTGTTTTATGCATCTTAATTTTTAAATTAATTAGGACTATACTGTAAATATGGTTTAAGATTTTTTTAAAAAAAATTTTATCTTTGCAAAACTAACGCACATTTATTGAAGCCATTTCAAAAACATGTAGATAAGCACAAACTACTCTCCAGAACCAGAACTGCAGCTTCAGGCCTCGATGATCAAATAGAGTAGGCATTGAGCACTAATTATGTGCCAGGCAGATGGAGATTCGATAGTAAACAAAACAGACACCATTCTTGTGTTAATACAGCTTATTATCTAGTAGAAAATATAGTCAAAGAAAATAGGAATTTACAATGGAGTGTGATGAATGGTATAAAAATTAATAATGGAAATCCACTTCACCTACAGATGCAGTGGGATGTGATTAAAGCATCTTCAATGTCCTCCATTTTCCTCTTATTTCGCATGAGCTTAGTTGCAAGAACAGGAAGAAACTGTTTTGAGTTCCTTTGCTCCCTGTACCGTGTAGTAAGAACGTTCAGGAAGGATGACAGAGAACATGAAGTTGTTTGCCATTGTGGGCCCTACTAGAGGCTCTGTCCAAACCAAGCTTCTCAATATTCTGGGTTCTGACTCCTTCACAGAGAGTGTCTCCTCGGATTTGTAAATTGGTTTTATACTTTATAATCTGTTCAGTTAATTTTCCAGAAACTCCCCAGCTGCACTCTTGAGTCACTCACTCAGTAACACCAAATTCCAAAAAGAGAGAGACTGTATATTTCTCAAAAATAAGAAGCATGCACAAGTTGACAGCACCTCAATGGACCCTATGGGTTATAAGAAGCAGAAAGAGATTGAGATGAAGAAATCACAGAGACAGGTCATGTTTGCACGAAGCAATCTGTTCCCTTGGTAACATTGTAGTTGACCCTGCCCCTGAGTAGCAGGAGAGAGCCCCAGCTGTCTTGCAAAGCCCCAGCTACCTCTTTGTAATGACTTGGGCCACAAGGAAAATTGTTTACATTAGGGGAAACAATGCTGGCCCTAATCTTAGAAGAACTATCTGCAAATAACTGATTTGAGAAAACCTGATATTTCTTAAATATGGTGAATTAAAATGAAACTGGCATACAAGGTAAACACAAATAATACATGAAAAAGAGAGAAAAGGGACATGAAAACTAAATGGCAGATGATGAAAAGTCATCTGAAAAATGTTACCATAAAGTAGATGAAATTTTTCACCAAATATTTCATATGAATTTGAAAGTTTTAATAAAGCAAGTAAGCAAGAGCTCAAGAAAGGAGTGGCAAAATAAGAATGAGAAGAAATGTGATCTGTGAGGCTTCTGTGAAGAATGTGAAAAAAGAAATTTAACAATCACAGAGATGAAAGCAAAAATGGCAGAAGCACAAGGAAGAGAGAAACCATGGCAAAAGCATAGTAATTAGTGTCAAATCTGTGTACATTTAGGACTAAGACCAAAACAAATGTTGTGATTATGTTTACAGAATGAATGTAATGGTGATACACTCAGATGGAGAAGCAATTATACAATGAACAACAATTGGAAGAGGAAAGAAAAACAAGGTGGGAGGTAATGTAAATATGTTGATTTTCTTATCCTTAATGATTGAGGTCAAAAGATACCATCTAAACCAGACAAATATGGTGATACAGGTATAAGTATATTGAATAGTATAAAGATAAACACTAAGAAATATAATCTAATCAACTAAAAGTGCATGAAAAGAGGAAAGGGAGTAGGGCAGAGGACTAAATGTGTATAAAGTTAATCCTTAAAGCATTATTCATAATAGCAAGAAAAATGAAAAAAAAAACCACACACACAAAATATTCACAAACAGGGGACTAAGGAATTATGACACATTCATGCAATAAAATACTATTCATCTATAAAGTGAAAAGCAAATTTTTAATCTAGTGATAACCAAGGATTGACAAGGTTATTAACATATTGCTGTGTGTGTGTGTATGTGTGTTTATTTGTGTGTTTATGTGTGCCTGTGTAATATCTCTAGAATAATGCATTAGAAACTGCTTCTGGTGGGAGAGAAGCAAGTAGTTGGTAAGAGAGGGGGTTAAAAGATTTTTAAATGTATACCCCTTGTTATCTTTTGAATTTTGAACCACTAGGATGTGTTACCAGTTTTTAAAAACAAATTAAGTTTAAAAATAAGATAAAATGCAGTCAGGCGCGGTGGCTTATGCCTGCAATCCTAGCTCTTTGCAAGGCCAAGGTGGGCAGATCACCTGAGGTCAGGAGTTTGAGACCAGCCTGGCCAACATGGCGAAAACCCATCTCTACTAAAAATAGAAAAATTAGCTGGGTGTGGTGGCACGCGCCTGTAATCCCAGCTACTCAGGAGGCTGAGGTAAGAGAATTGCTTGAACCCGGGAGGCGGAGGTTGCAGTGAGCCGCGATTGCACCACTGCACTCCAGCCTGGGAGACAGAGTGAGGCTCCGTCTTAATAATAATAATAATAATGATAATATAAAATGTAAAGATTTGGCTGATTGATATTTGCCCAGCTTTGTAGATATCATGTGAGATCCCTAATATATGTTTTGTAGAGTTTCCTCATTCCACATACATCTGTCTTTGTTCTATCCTCCTGAAAACTGAGGCAAAGGGTACAGGGCAATGTTCTCATTGTCAATGTTCCCCCTGTGTGCCTCCCCATTTTCATTATTCACCATCAAGACTAAGTAATTAGGATATTTCTCTGTTAGTATATTTCTCAAAAATAAGAATCATGTACAAGTTGACAGCAACTCAATGGACCCTATGGCTTATAAGAAGCAGAAAGGTACTGCCAGTACCTTGCTCAAGAAACTTTGAGTTCTCAAAGCTAATTTTAAAAATTCATAGCCATCAATTTCAAGTTTTCCTAAATTCCAAAAGCTGCCATTACATATTGGTAACCAGGCCTGGGAGATTCTGACCAAAGATCTTTAATATAAGCCAAAGGTAGTGAGAACTCAGGACCTAAAGGAAATGTTTATCAGAAAGAAACTTAGTGGAAAGGAGAGAGGAAAGATGAGGAAAAAACAGCCAATCTCATGTGTCCTGGTTCAAATCAATTCCCAAACTGAAACCCTAGAGAGTGGTGGGTATCAGGTATGACCAGATAAGTTACTGGGAAATTTAAGAGTATTGGGGTTAGTTTCTTCACTTCCGTAGGCACAAGCTGAAAAAATGCTGAGTCTAACATGGGACAGCTCAAGTGTAAGGCTAGAAAAGGCTGTGAGAGAAGGCTGGTGATAACATCTCCCAACACTTCCCTTACCTCCATGCCCCATCCCAAGGTGAGGGGAGGTTGCCAACTTCATCTACTACCCAACTCAAAGGACTGGTTAATTAAAAATACAGAACACTGGATATAGATCTACGTATTGACAATTGGTCTTTGTGAGATGCAAATATTTATTCAGAGGAGGGTTGTGTAACACGGTTATCTGGAGTGCTTAATCGTGGTAATAGCTTGAGCCATCAAATTGCCTTTCCTTCCTTCAAAATTATCCCATATCCAGATATTTGAGAACAAAGAACAATAGAATGCTGATGGCTAGACTTAATAAAGACCTTGCCAGGGTCGAAAGAAACATGATTGAATAAACCAGAAGAACTAGTTTGGACTACTCCACTGCCAGGGGAGTCGGGGAGAAAGACAACATAAAAATAAAATGAAGGCAGGGAAAGGGTCTTTAGAAAGATTTCTGGGAAAAGAACATTTGTAGAACACTAGGTCCAAATGCTTTGTTTTTTCCTCCTTCCCTCCTCTTTGAGAGTAGCAATGGTGAGGCACTTCACTGTCCAATTTTTTCATTGCTATTCTCAAAGCAGTAGAAGCCAAAGATATGGCCTGTGTGCTGGCATGTAGGATAAGGACAGCAGAGTCAAAAAAGCACTCTTATAGGACAAGGTAAATATCATGTCCACACAGAAAAACAGATAAATCCTTAGGAATAACCCCAAAAAGAAATGTGAATGATCTTTATAAAGAAAATATCAAAAGTGACGAAAAGGTCTAAATAGTTGTACCTGGATAAAATTCTAAGATGCCAATCCTTGCCAATTTGATCCATAAAGTTAATATGATTTCAATCAAAACATAAATGGTGTGTCCTACAATAAATGACATTAGTATAATTAATAATATATTTAGAGAAAATTAAGATAGAAAATCTACCTCAAACTGTATGGACAGACAGACACACACACACACTCACTACTAGTAGGTTAACAATGAAGCTAACTGTAAAAAAGATATTCTGTTTGTATTCCTTCTAAGGAAATAGGCAAAAGTTTTTCTTATAACTTTGAGAAGGAAAGGCTGTCATGGGAAAAAAAGAAAGGAAGGAAGGAAGGAAAGAGGAAGCAAGAAAACAGTACATATAGAAGTCCTAAAAGGAAAATATTGACAGAAGCAGAAAACCCAATTTCCTGAGCGATGAAATGAATCACGCATACACAAAAATATCAAGAGATGGGGTGAGTGACAACATTTGCAATGGTTGCAACATGTTACAAGAATCTTATTTCAAGTGTAGCTAATGACTACCATATGGGACAGTACAGCAACTCTATACTTAGAAAAGGAAATAGCTTTTCTCTTGCACAGATACAGTAATTTGGGAGAGGAGAGAGACCAGTGCCCAGTTTGCCATGATGCAAAGGTTGGCGGGATGAGAGTTCCTAAGCTTCCTGTGGGCCGCAATATGTCCTGAGAACGTACCTGGAGCAGAGGCTTGCTCACAAGCACCAACACAGCTCTCTCCACCAACACACAAACACACACACACACACCACCTGCCTTAGGCCACTTAGTGAGCTGAGGGACTCCAAGTCAGTAAGAGGTTCCTGAGGGAAAGAGATGTGCCTCAGGAGAAACTTTAATGCCTGGAAACCACAGAGCGGGTGTGCAGCTGGGCGCATGAGGATCCCAGAACGTGCCACAGAGAGCACTAGAACGGAGTGCTCAACCAGTGGTGCTGGGCTCATCGGCTAATCATGCGGGAAAAGAAGTGAAGTCACATCACTGTCTCTCACCTTGCACAAAAGTAAATTCCAGGCAGATCGATGAGACAAAACTCTGAATAGAAAGGTGTGAAAGAACGAGAAAACTGCCAAGGAGACTGTGTTCATGGGAAAGTGGGAAAGGCTGTCCTAAACCTCACACCAAAACAAGAGGCAATAAGGGAAAATGGACCTCCAGGATGGAAAGGAGGCCATGAGCAGAGAGAGTAGGGAAGTGGCAGCCAGTGAGAAGACACATCTGGCGTCTGTAACAGACGGGGCAAGGGCCGGCCCTCTGCAGCACTCTGCTGGACTCTGGTGCAGTGCCCATCTGCATCATAGAGCAGCCAGTGTCCCTCAGAAGAGAGGCAAGAGCAACCCCTTGCCACAGCTGCCCAACTCTTAGCCCGGTGGTGCATCGTCAGAGGGAAGGACTGGGTGAGGGCTATGCTGGTCCAGGGTGGCACTTAAAAGTAAGGGGATCGTAGTGGATACTGCTTTGAGAGTGACACATAGCACCCCGGTGAGGATCCCGTGTCTGAGACAGGACGTGCCTGCCGGGAAGCTGGTTGTCTGCAACCTTGTGTGCACTCACCTGGAGGGGGGCGGGGTGGGGGTGGCAAACCACAAAATCCCTAGGAGAGGCAGCAGCCTGGGGAGGGCACCTGAAGTTGGTCTGGAAGTCAGTCAGTGCCTCCAGGCACCAAATGGAAACGTGCTCATAAGATAGATGAGAAGCAAAACTGAGGGCCCTTTCTGGAGGTGGAAGACAGCCTGTGGCGGCAGTTCCAGATTGACACAAGAGACGGGCTCAGGCTGGGGCGGCACCATCAAGGCAGAGCACTTCTCACAGAATGTGGCAAGCTCAGGATTGATGACGTTTTCCAATGTTTGCCACGGGGAAGCCCAGAAAGGCTGTCTTTTGGTTGCAGCAGGCAGGTATGCATTGTGATTGATGGCTGAGGTCTGTTTTTATGTTTGCGTTGCATATGGAATGGGGGCACCGGCGCTCTTGCCAGTGCTGAGAACCTCTCAGTGTCTTGATCAGGCCCTGGGAGGCAGGCATGCTCCCGACTCCCCCCGCGCATCCCAGGGAGGCAGAATCCACGGGAACTGGGCTCGTACCCAGGCACTGCAACCAGTCAGGGGATGAGGGGCAGGACAGAAGGGCTGTGCGTGAGTGCTTTCGGGAGGGCAGTGCCAACAAATGGACAGGAGGGTTTTGACTTGGGCCAAGACAACGCCGTGGAGACACTTGGACGCTGATGGGCTTTTCTGTGACAGAGTTTGCTCAGGAGATGGGCAGAAAGCCTCTGGGGCGCTCCCTGAGTTAGGACTCAGCTGCGGCCTCACGGTGTCAAGTGCCTCAGCGATGGTGGACAAGCGCACGTAAAGGGAAACTTGGTAGCGTGCAGGGAAGTAGGGAGGTGCATGCTAATTCGGGACCACAGGCTAGGAGGATGCCTTTGTGCTCAAAGAGACTGAGCAATGAGGTGTCACTAAAGACAGCATTGGCGAAGCAGGCTCCACTGGGAAAAGTGCATGCGGAGCTGTCTGCAGGGAAATCCCCTTTGAAATCAGATTGCCCAGCCAAACTGCGGCTGGCTTGGGAGAAAGGGTGGTCCTTCTGACAGCTCTTAGGAACCCTTAGGAACCGAGACAGGGCTCCCAGAGCCAGCCAAGGAAGCCCCAGCAGTGTGAGCCTTGACAGGGGATGTGGTGTCACAACAACTGCAAGTCACTTGTTGGCCATCCCAGGCACCAGGGCCTGGGAAGAGGTCTGGTCCCCATTCCAGGTGGGAGGGTTTCCCAGAGTTGGTCAGGGGACCCGGCAGGCACTCAGGCCCTCTGGCCAGCATGGACTGTGGGGCAGATGGTACAAGCAGGAAAGTTGTAACCCACCTGGAAGGCAAGCTGCGGGGGGAAGGGAGAATAAGACAAGAAAAGAAAGCTTTGTTCTGTGTGGAACAGAACAAGCAGAATGCCCAGCACCACAGAGATCGCGGCTGCCCAGGACACAGTGACCCACAGCAGCAGCCCTGGGAGACCGAGAGGGCACCGGGCACGGCAGCAGCCTTGCCCAAGGGGAAGCAGATGTGTTTACTGGGTTTGCCATGGCTTTAGGGAAGGGGACCACTTCTTGACACATCACAAACATGCAGGGAACCTGGCTTTGCTGATTCAGGGGCTAAACCTGCTGGGCGGGATCTGGTAATGTTGGAGGTGGGGGCGGGGCAGAACGAGCTGCCCTGACCCATGGAGTGCTTCTGCGCCCACGGGCTCTTCCTTTCCTGGCAAGGTGCAGGCACCTCAGATGGAGAGTGTGGAGGTGTCTCCGGATGGATGGAGTGGCCACGGTCGTGCCAAGTGCCCTCAGCATCTGCCCTATCACCCCCGCAGGTAGTTGATGGAGGGCTCCACTGTCCCCTTCCTGGGTCCCACCACAGGTAGTGGGGATATGGAAGAAAGGAGGTTGCTCCAAAGGGAGCAGCGGCCAACCCTCTCACTCTGCCAGGAAGTAGCGCTGGGGATCCCAAGGAAGAGAGAAGGAGGGCTGGAAGCAGATTTCCCCCTGGCTTCGCAGGAGGGATAGAACTGCACAGGGTAGGTGCTGGGCAAGCGGCAACCTTTATCGCCATCATTGTGCAATAAACGCGCCCCGATGCGTGGTAGAGCGCCCCCACCCGTTCCACCCCGGTCCCCATCCCCACGTCGGGATGCGCAGACAATCGAAAAGGCCAGGGTTACTGACCTTTCTCTCCAGGCTGGCAGTCAAGGAAGAGACATTAAGAAGGGATTTCTCTGTGCCGGGCACGGTGCTGCCTGCTCCACGGGTGTTGTCTCTTTCAGTCCTCTCAACATTCCATCCTAATTCCACGAACTCCCCCGCTGTGCCCCTCCCCTTCCCCCACCCCCGCCCCCAGCCCCTTCTTGAAGTTTATTCTGAGCACTGCAGCCCCTCTCTATCCCTGCCTCCTGTGAGCACCGATAAGCCTGCATTTGTCAGGGAGCAGACGTTCCAGTCAGCTGGCGTTTACCGTGCTTCTTTTTTGTCCTTCTCTCCGTGCAGACTGTAAACTCAAGGACAAGGACCATGACTCTTTTCTGCCAATCAAAGCACACAACTTTATTGATGATACACACAGATGCGGACTTGGGTGGAAGAGGTTAAGTCGGTACAATAGACAGAAGAGCAGTGCACTTTTTTGATGAATAGGTTCACTATCCATCAGGCGCGTGTAGAAGAAAGAGCAAACGAAAAATAATTCAACCTAAGCTGCAACAAATGCATTTTCAGCTCAAGCCGCGATATGCGTCTGGTCTCTGCAAAGCGGTCCCGCTTGGACAGGGAGACCACCACAGGCAACAATAGCACTCGTGATGCTGTAATTTGATGTTCTTTGTCCACAGCAGGCAGCTGAAGTGATCCCCTCACCACATGAAGGAGGCTGCAAGGGAGGAACTTACAATGCCAACATTGCCTGCAGACTGCACAACCAAGAATTTACTCAAAGCTCTGTGGGAGCCCCTGCCTGGCCAATAAGAGTGTGGTCCTGGATTGAGCCCTGGAACTTTCACCCAATGAGGTGGTGATTGGCTAAGGCTGGATCTTCAGTAGCACCCTCTGCAGATTCTTTGACATCTGCAAACCAAGCGCGTTGTGGGTGGATTCCGTCCCATTGTGTTCGAGAGGGCCGTTTATGGGGCAGGGGTTTCCAGGAGAATCTCTCTGTTTCCATTTCTGATAAAGAGGGACATGAATGAGAAGAGCATCTGGGCACCGACTAACTCCCCCGCCAAGACTGGCTTTTCAGACAAACCCATCAGCGGTTTCAAAACCTGAACCTTAGCACATCCACTTCCCTCTGATATCAAAGGAAACTTCAAGTCTGAAACGGACTTGGCAAGCATGTTATTAATAACTGTCATGCTTATTAACAAATTTAATCCGGCCTGCTGCAGAAATGAGTTGCAGCAACGTGACACAGTCTCCCGACACACTTCATTGATGTACATCTTAATCTGGCCCTGACTTTCAATACTCGCATTTAAGTTATCCGGGGCACACAAAGCCTCTCTAACAGTGGGGTCTGGAGTGGGGCTCGTGTTTCTAGCCATTGAGAGGCTGGCCAAATGGCTATTGATATCCTGGCTAAATGGAAAGCCCGCATCCTTGGGCTCGGCAAACAACAGTTTTCCCTGAATGAAAAGACACTTGGAGAGGTCCAGAACACAACTGCCATTTTTAAAGTTTTGAGCATACCCAGAAATTTTTTTATTTTCATTGGGGGAATAGGTCATTCATTTTTATTTGGATGGTTTGCTTTTGGAGAGGCTGCGAGTTCTTACTGTCCATGATTATTGTCAGACTGATCCCCAGGGCTTGGCTTATCCTCAGTTCTTGACTGAAGATCATGGGCCTTGCCTGTCTTCCCCACTGTCTGCAGCTCCCACGCTCTTTTTGTTTTTCTTGCTTGATTGTGCCTTCTTCTGATAAGTGGATGAACACTGTGTCAACTTCTAGACCAGACTTCCATATCTTCTTTCACAAATTCGTCAGTCTGAGTATATCCCACATCTAATGCAAGTCACAGATGGGCATCACTCTTTAAAAGGTGCTCTAGTTGTGGCATTCTAGGAAGGAGATTGTTAGACATTCTTTTCCTGGACACAATCAATCTAATTGCCATCCAACATGGACCTAGCAGCAATGCAAACACATAAAGCTTTCAGATGAGTCTCCCCAAAGAGACATGTCAATGCACAGGATACAAGGGTATCAGTATCTCTATTTCCGGATTGAAGGTCTTAATTTTCAAATGTTCCTCCTCTGGGGTTTAACCTCCCTCAAGCTCATTTCCACTATTTTCCCAGAGGTGCAGCATTTATCTTTTTCCAGCACCAATATAAGAGGAGAAAAAAACAAAGGCTGTGAGAGGGAGAAGCTGAATTGCCTCTGGACTCTGTAGTCTGCCTCGGACGCCTCGTTTCCACCCCTTATCTCCAGCATATCACACTCTGTGGAGCAATTTCTTTCCTCCCTTACTTAGATTATTGTCTACAGGTAGACAGAGAAAAGAGGATAGAGATTGGTAAATGCATTGACACATAACTTTCAGGTGCATCCACTCCAGAGTGAGGAATATAACTTTCCAGAGTCTCCCATTTAGGTCTCAGGCACACCCATCTTCCCCACCCTGGCCTCCTGCCACTTTATTCCTCGCCCTTCTCCTATGAATGCCCACTTTTCTGCTCTACCTCACCTCACTCCCCTTTCTGTGCTATAGATTTTGACACTGCTTTCCCAGAGCCATAAAGGATTGGGATTAAGGGTTTTCCGAAAACAGGACAGGAGTAGAAGGGCAAGTTCTAGTTTAGCACTTGTGTGTACCACCCTCTTGTGACTGGTTCTGGCTCCACATATCCTTGAAGGAATACACTTTTTCTTCAGTCTCTGCCAGATAACCTGTAATTTTCTTCTTCCTTTTTCTTGGGTTGCACTGCCCCCTACAGACAGACAAACAAACCAATATCTATCGGTAGGGTGGGTGAACACAGTGCTGGGTGATAGGCCACAGTTCCTTTTACTGATTCTGGACTCTGTCAAACATTTCTCACCTCTCACTCTCGGTTCCACAACACCAACTCTCCCCCGATCCTATGCACCATTTAGAGAACTAAAATAAGCTGGTGGGTGGGGCGAGAGTGTAGGGGAAGATGACTCTGTCCCAATCCTGACCCTAAGACTTCCCAGGCAATCCTCATTCTCACACCACCCTGCACATAACCAGAGCAGTTTCTTCTTTCTTCACTCATCTACAAACGTGCCTCTCTGAGGTCAACAGCAGAGAGCTGATGGCTGGATCAAAAAGATTTGACTTTCCCACAGACCTTGGTCACCTGAGATATATGTCACTAATGAGCCATGGTTGCCACCAGTAGTGATGCAAGAGTGTGCCTGCCTCTCTCTCTTCCCCCCAGCACACCAGACCTGTCACTCATTTTTTTTTCTTCACCAATCCTGGAATCCAAAAGAAAGTGCATTACCATTTTGTTGGAATTTGTTTTTCTCTGATTTCCAGAGACAAAACTTATTCTGATACTTTCTTATCTTCTCCTGGAGCAACTGTCTCTTTGTATTTATACTTCTTTATCTTCATCCTAGAATACTGGGCAACAGCACGTCTTTTTACTTCCCCTCCCCTCAGCAACTAATATCCATCATCTTGCTTAGACCCATGAAAAAAGCAGATTTCATAAAACAAGGCATGGAGAGATAAATATGTTTAATTACATTTTTCTTGCCTCTGCTTACTTTTCTTGGAAATAATGACTTTTTAAAAAGATTTTTTATGCCTTTTGTACGTATAAGGAGTTTTCTGGAGTGATACTTGCTAGAATGACACCACTGGTTATTTCTGAGAATAGTATTTAAGGCAATACACAGTCTAGCTGAAGTGTCAAGTGTTAAGTTCAGTGGGACATGGAAATTAACAGAGCGGTCTCTTGGACAAGACCAGCTAGTTTTCCCAACAGGCCCCCATGAGATAGAATTTGCCTTGCTGAGTTCACTATACTCCAGGCTCTACCCCCTAATTTTGTTTTCAGAGTAAAACTGTGCACAATTTATGACATTACACCCAAGAGAAATGCATGCATATATTTACCAAACAACATGTATAAAAATGTTCATAGCAGCACTATTCATAATAGTCCCAAGCTGGAAACAATCTAAATATCCGTCATTAATAGAATGGATACATAAAATATAGTACATACATAAATAGCAACGAATACTCTAAATGCAACAGTATGGATTACTCTCACAGATAATGTTAGCAAAAAAAATAGACACAAAATAATATATACTGTATGATTCTGCTTACCTAAAGTTTTTTAAAATTCAAAACTATCTATGTTTTTAGAAGTCAGAATAGTGGTTACACTTAGGATGCATTAGTGACTAGATGGGGACTTGGAGGGAACTTCCAGTGTGTGGTTCATGTTTATTTCTTGCTCACTTTGTGAAAATGTATTGAGCTGATCACTTGTGCACTTTTCTGTATATACAGTATACTTCAACAAAAGTTTACTTAAAGATCTCAATAGTGAGTTGAAAAATGAGAGGTGGAGTGGCCAAGATGGCCAATTAGAAGCAGCTAGGGTGGATGGCTCTCATGGAGAGGAACGGAAGGGGTGAGTAAATACAGCACCTTCAACTGAAATGTCCATGTACTTGCATTGGGACTAATCAAGGAAACAACTTGACCTACGAAGAACAAAGAAAAGCAAAGCGGGATGATGGCTCACCCAGGAGCGACACGAAGCCAAGGGAAGTTCCACCTCCTAGGGAAGCAGTGAGTGAATGTACAACCCCAGAAACCCACGCCTCTCCCACTGATCTTTGCAACCCTTGGGTCAGAAGATCCCCTCATGAAACCACTCCACCAAGGCCTTCAGTCTGACACACAGAGCTATGCAGGGTCTTGGCAGAGCAGCCATTCAGACACACGTGGAGACCAGGGAGCTTTAAATACTCTGGCTCTGGGCTTCCCAGCAAAAGTAACTGCAACTCCAGCAAAGTAGGTTAGAACTCCTACTACCCCTAGGAAAGAGGCTGAAACGAGGGGGCCAAGCAGGGATGGTCTGCAGGCCCCATGTCCACGGCACTTCACAGGATAAAACCCACTGGCTTGGAATTCCAGCCAGCCACCAGTAGCAGTGTGGCGCCTACCTGGGATGGAGCACCCACGGGGAGGGGCGGGCCTCCATCTTTGTCATTTGGGTGACTTAGCCATTCCAGCCTGTGGGCTCTGGAGAGTCCAAACTGACCAGGGGCAGAAGGGATCCCCCAGCACAGCACAGCTGCTCTACCAAAACATGGCCAGACTGTTTCTTTTCCCCAATCCCTTCCTCCTCACTGTGGGGGGACCTCCCAACTGGGGTGTTCAGCAACCCCTGCTGGTGTTCTCTGGCCAAAAAAGATTTGAAAACTCCCTGGGACAAAACTCCCAAAGGGAGGGGTGGGCCACCATCTTTGTTGTTGGACATCTTAGCAGTTCTAGCCTTCAAGCTTTGGTGTGTCTGAGGCTACCAGGGGCAGAAGTGGTGCCCCAGCACAGCACAACAGCCCCCGAAAACATGGCCAGACTGCTTTTTTAAGTGAGTCCCCAAACTTGTTCTATATCACCAGGTAGAGCCACCCAACCAGGGTCTTCGGCTACGCCCACCAGTGTTCTCTGTCTGACAGAGGTTTCAGGTCTCCCTGGGACAGAGCTCCCAAGACGAAAGGAAGGCCACCATCTTTGCTGTTCAGGTGACTCAGCCATTCCAGCCTTCAGCCTTAAGAGGTGACCAGGGGCTGAAGTGTGCCCCCAGCCCAGCACAGCTGCTCAACAAAAACATGGCCGGACTACATTTTTAAGCAGGTCCCCAATTCCATTCCTCCTGAATGGAAGAGACCGCCCATCCGGGGTCACCAGCCACCTCCTACAGGTGCATTTGGGCCAGCAACAGGTCTGTACCTCCCTGGGATGGAGCTCTCTGATAAAGGAGCAGGCTTCCACCTTTGCTGTTTCACAACCTTCACTGGTGATAGCTTCAGGTACTGGAAAATCTGAGGTGACTAGGGACTGGAGTGGGCCCCCAGCATACTGCAGCAGCCCTACAGAAAAGTGGCCAGACTGTTAAAAGAAAAAAAATCCAAAAGTCAGAAATCTCAAAGATTGAAGGCAGATAAGCCCACAAAGACAAGAAGGAATCAATGTAAGAAGGCTGAAAACTCAAAAAGCCAGCATGCCTTCTTTCCTCCAAATGACCACATCACCTATCCAGCAAGGGTGAGGAAACAGGTTGAGGCTGAGATGGCTGAAATGACAGAAGTAGAATTCAGAATATGGATAAGAATGAAGTTCACTGAGCTAAAGGTGTATGTTGTAACCCAATGCAAGGAAGCTAAAAATCATGGTAAAACATTGCAGAAGATGGCTGAGTGTGGTGGCTCATGCCTGTGATCCCAGCACTTTGGGAGGCTGAGGCAGGTGGATGACTTGAGGTCAGGAGTTAAGACCAGCCTGGCCAACATAGCAAAACCCTGTCTCTACTAAAAATACAAAAATTAGCTGGGCATGGTGGTGTGCACCTGTAGTCCCAGCTACTCAGGAGGCTGAGGCAGGAGAATCACTTGAATCCAGGAAGTGGAGTTTGCAGTGAGCTGAGACCATGCCATTGCACTCCAGCCTTGGCAACAGAGCAAGACACTGTCTCAAAAAAAAAAAAAAAAAAAAAGGGCCAGGCACTGTTGCTCATGCCTGTAATCCCACACTTAGGGAGGCAGAGGCGGGTGGATCACGTGAGGTCAGGAGTTCGTGACTAGCCTGACCAACATAGTGAAACCCTGTCTCTACTAAATACCAAAAATTATCTGGGTGTGGTGGCACATGCCTGCAATCCCAGCTACTTGGAAGGCTGAGGCAGGAGAATCTCTTGAACCTGGGAGGCGGAGGTTGCAGTGAGCTGAGATTTCACCATTGCCCTCCAGCCTGGGCAACAAGAGTGAAACTCCATCAAAAAACAAACAAAAAAAATTGCAGAACCCGACAGAAAAAAAAAAATAGGCAGTATAGAAAAGAACATAACCAACCTGATAGCGGTGAAAAACACACTACAAGAATTTCATAATCCAATCACAAGTATTAATAGCAGAATAGACCAAGCAGAGGAAAGAATCTCAGAGCTTGAAGACTGCCTTGCAGAAATAAGACAGGCAGACAAGAATAGAGGAAAAAAAAGAATGAAAAAGAATGAACAAAACATCTGAGAAATATGGGATTACGTAAAGAGGCTGAATCTACAACTGATTGGCCTGCCTGAAAGAGGTGGGGAGAATAGAACCAACTTGGAAAAGATATTTCAGGATATCATCCATGAGAACATCCTCAACCTAGCTAGAAAGGCCAACATTCAAATTCAGGAAATGCACAGAACCCCAGTAAGATACTCCATGAGAAGATCATCCACAAGACACATAATCATCTGATTCTCCAAGGTTGAAATGAAAGACAAAAATGTTAAAGGCAGCTGGTGAGAAAGGCCAGGGCACCTACAAAGAGAAGCCCATCATATTAACAGCAGACCTCTCAGCCAAAACCCTACAAGCCAGAAGAGATTGGGGGCCAATATTTAGAATTCTTAAAGAAAAGAAATTCCAACCCAAAATTTAACATACATCCAAACTAAGCTTCATAAGCAAAGGAGAAATAAGATCCTTTTCAGACAAGCAAATGCTGAGGGAATTTGTTACAACCAGACCTGCCTTACAAGAGCTCCTGAAGGAAGCACTAAATATGGAAAGGAAAGACCATTACCAGCAACTACAAAAACACAATGAAGCACACAGACTAGTGACACTATAAAGCAACCACATAAATAAGTCTGCAAAATAACCGTATAATAGCACAATGGCAGGATCAAATCCACACATATCACTAGTAACCTTGAAGGGAAATAGGCTGAATGCCCCACTTCACAGAGTGGCGAGCTGGATAAAAAAGCAAGACCCAACAGCATGCTGTCTTCAAGAGTCCCATCTCACATGTAATGACACTCATAAGCTCAAAATAAAGGAATAGAGGAAAATATACTAAGCAAATGGAAAACAGAAAAAGGCAGGGGTTGCAATTCTAGTTTCTAGATTTTAAACCAACAAAGGTTAAGAAAAAAGACAAAGAAGGGCAATACATAATGGTACAAGGTTCAAGTCAACAAGAGGATCTAATTATCGTAAATATATATGCACCCAACACAGGAGCACTCAGATTCATAAAGCAAGTTCTTAGAGACCTTCAAAGAGACAGACTCCCACACAATAATAATGGGAGACTCTAACACCCCATTGACAATATTAGATCATCAGGACAGAAAATTAACAAAGATATTCAGGACCTGAACTCAGCACTGGATCAAATGGACCTGATAGATATCTGTAGAACTCTCTACCCAGAAACAATAGAATATACATATTTCTCATCACCACATGGCACTTACTCTAAGATTGATCACATAGTTGTAAGTAAAACACTCCTCAACAAATGCAAAATAACTGAAATTATAACAAACAGCCTCTTGGACCACAGCACAATCAAATTAGAAATCAAGCCTAAGAAATTCACTCAAAACTATACAATTACATGGAAACTGAATAACCTGCTCCTGAGTGACTTTTGGGTAAATCACGAAATTAAGGTAGAAATCAAGAAGTTCTTTGAAACTAATAAGAACAAAAAGACAATGTACCAGAATCTCTGGGACACAGCTAAGGCAGTGTTAAGAGGGAAATTTATAGCACTAAATGCCCACATCAAAAAGATAGGAAGATCTCAAATTAACAACCTAACATCACAACTAAAAGAACTAGAGAACCAAGAGCAAACAAATCCCAAACCTAGCAAAAGACAAGAAATAACCAAAATCAGAACTGAACTGAAGGACATAGAGACACACACACAAAAAAAAATTCAAAAGATCAACAAATCCAGGAGCTGGTTTTTTGAAAAACTTAAAAAAATACATAGACTGCTAGCTAGACTAATAAAGAAGAAAAGAGAGAATATTCAAATAAACATAATCAGAAACAACAAAGAGGATATTACCATTGACCCCACAGAAATATAAACAATCATCAGAGAATACTATGAACACCTCTGTGCACATAAACTAGAAAATATGGAAGAAATGGGAATATTTCTGGACACATACACCCTTCCAAGACTGAACCAGGAAGAAACTGAATCCCTGAACAGACCAATAATGAGCCTACCAACCAAAAAAGGCCCAGGACCAGACAGACTCACAGCTGAATTCTACAGTACGTACAAAGAAGAGCTGGTACCATTCCTACTAAAACTATTCCAAAAAATTAAGGAGGAGACACTTCTCCCTAATTCATTCTGGGAGGCCACCATCATCCTGATACTGAAATCTGGCAGACACACACACACACAAAAAAAACACCCTTTTGCATTTTTTTTCTTTTTGGATGTTCAGGCCAATATCCTTGATAAACATTGATGCAAAACTCCTCAACAAAATACTGGCAAACTGAATCCAGTAGCACATCAAAAATCTATCCACCACAATCAAGTAGGCTTTATTCCTGGGATGTAATGTGGGTTCAGTATACACAAATTAGTAACTGTGATTCATCACATAAACAAAACTAAGGACAAGAAACAAATGATTATCTCAATACAGGCAGAAAAGCCTTTCAATAAAATCCAACATCCATTCAAGTTAAAAACCCTCAATAAACTAGGTATTGAAGGAACATACCTCAAAATAATTAGAGCCATCTATGACAAAACTATAGCCAATATCTATGGACAAAAGCTGGAAGCATTCCCCTTGAAAAGTGGCACAAGACTAAGATGCCCTCTCTCGCCCCTCCTATTCAACATAGTATCGAAAGCCCTGGCCAGAGAAACCAGGCAAGGGAAAGAAATAAAGGGCATGCAAATAGGAAGAGAGGAAGTCAAACTATCCCTGTTTGTAGATGACATGATTCTATATCTAGAAAACCCCATAGCTTCAGCCCAAAATCTCCTTGATCTGATAAACAACTTCAGCAAAATTTTAGGATACAAAATCAAGGTGCAAAAATCAATAGCATTCGTATACACCAAAAGCAGTCAAGCCAACAGCCAAATCAGGAATGAACTCCCATTCACAATTGCCATGAAAAGAATGAAATACCCAGGAATACAGCTAACTAGGGAGGTAAAAGATCTCTACAAGGAGAATGGAGAACTACAAACCACTGCTCAAAGAAATCAGAGATGACACAAACAAGTGGAAAACATTCCATGCTCATGAATAGGAAAAATCAATATTGTTAAAATGGCCATACTGCCCAAGCAATTTATAGATTCAATGCTATTCTTATTAAACTACCATTGATATTCTTCACAGAACTAGAGAAAACTATTTTAAAATTCATATGGAACCAAAAACCTGAAGAGTCAAGGCAATCCTGAGCAAAAAGAACAAAGCTACAGTCATCACGCTACCTGACTTCAAACTATACTACAAGGCTACAGTAACCAAAACAGCGTGGTGTTGGTACAAAAACAGACACATAGACCAATGGAACAGAATAGAGAACCCAAAAAGAAGACCACACACCTACAACCATCTGATCTTTGACAAACCTGACAAGCAATGAAGAAAGGATTCCCTATCTGATAAGTGATGTTGGAATAACTGGCTAGCCATACACAGAAGACTGAAACTGGATCCCTTCTTTACACCATATACAAAAGTTAATGCAAGATGCATTAAAGACTTAAATGTAAGACTCAAAACTACTAAAAACCCTGAAATACAACCTAGGCAATACCATTCAGGACATAGGTACGGGCAAAGATTTCATGATAAAGATGCCAAAAGCAATGACAACAAAAGCAAAAATTGACAAATGGGATCTAATTAAACTAAAGAGCTTCTGCACAGGAAAAGAAACTATCAAGAGAGTAAACAGACAACCTACAGAATGGGAGAAAATTTTTGCAATCTATCGATCCGACAAAGTTCTAATAAACAGAGACTACAAGGAACTTAAATTTACAACAACAACAACAACAAAATAACCCTGTAAAAAGTGGGCAAAGGACATGAACAGACACTTCTTAAAAGAAGACATACGTGAAGACAACAAGCATATGAAAAAAAACCTCAACATCACTGATCATTAGAGAAATGCAAATTAAAACCACAACGAGATGCCATCTCACACCAGTCAGAATGGCTATTATTAAAAAGTCAAAAAATAACAGATACTAGCAATGTTGTGGAGAAAAACGAACACTTATACACTGTTGGTGGGTGTGTAAATTAGTTCAGCCACTGTGGAAAACAGTGTGGTGATTTCTCAAAGACCTGAAGATAGAAATACCACCAATTCTGTTATTGTGTATATACCCAAAGGAATATAAATCATTATATTATAAAGACACATGCATGCAATAATTTCTTGCAGCACTATTCACGATAGCAAAGACATGGAGTCAATCTAAATGCCCATCAATGGTAGACTGAATAAAGAAAATGTGGTATAACCAAATACCGCATGTTCTCACTTATAAGTGGAGCTAAATTATGAGAACCCATGGACACATGGGGGAACAACATACTGGGGACATTCCGAGGGTGGAAGGTCAGAGGAAGGAGAGGATCAGGAAAAATAACTAACCGGTTTTGGGATTAATGCCTGGGTGATGAAATAATCTATACAACAAACCCCCATAAGACAAGTTTACCTATGTAACAATCTGCACTTGCACACCTAAACTTAAAATAAAAGTTACAAAAAGAAAGATAAATGAAAGATGAGTTAATGAAACCAATCCTCCTGATCTTCTAGGGAAACTAGACAAAGCATATTTTTTAAAGGTTTTCTGAAGGCATTGGAGGACTAACAAGATAGTGAAGAATAACTGGTTCAGAATAGGAGTGAGTGGGGCAAGTTGAGCCTAATGTCAGGGCCACCTTTCCCAGTAGAGCATATGCAGTTGTTAAGGGGAGTGTTGAGAGGCTATGCAGAAGTTTAGATAGCCTCTAGAGGCTAGGGAAGCAGAGATTGGAATTGCCAAGAAGTGTGCCTGGTGAACTTGAATGTCCCTGGGTTGTGACACTGAAAGAGCTGCACCTCAGAGTCAGGGTGAACCAAAGGTAGACAGACTCTCACAAGTACTTCAGTTCAACTTTGAATAATTTCAATCATGGAACATACTTCCAAAGTGCTAATGCTCCTACATGCCTAGCAGACACAGATACAAATCCTCTTTAGAGAGAGATAATATCAGCCTCAAATTATTTCTGAAGTTTTGCAAAATACAATATCTAGGACACACCAAGCGCAGAAGAAGATAAGACAAAATTAACAAAAGTCATCAGAAATGACAGACCATAGAAAAAGAACCACTGGGGCCTCAGATATTAGACTTATCCAACATAGAGTTAAAATAAATATACTTACTCTGCCTAAGGAAATAAAACACAATATCAAGAATTTCTGCAGATAAAGAAAACTATAAAAAACATAAAATGAAAATGCTAGAACTGAAAAAATAGAATAATCTAAATTAATAACTAAATGAATGGATTTAACAGCAGAGTATACATAGATGAAGAGAAAAGTATTGAACGGGAAGGTAGATTAGAAGAAACCACCCGGAATGAATCACAGAATTACAAAAGGATGAAAATTTAAGAGTAAGAGAATACAGAGAGAAGGTTTAACAAATATGTATTGTTGAACTTCAGGAAGACTTGAGATTCTGTTGTTGAATCAGGCAGATGTAATACCTAAAGAAATAATGGCTGAGAACTTCATCAACTGTCTAAAACATAAAGTCACAGATTGAAGAAACCCTTCAAACGTCAATCAAGATACATTTTTTAAATCACACTTATGCACATTATAGAAAAACTGCTAAAAAACAAAAACAAAGAGTATATGTTAAAATCAGCCATAGAAAAAGAATGGCCTGTTGGATAAAAATCTACAGGCTTTAAAAATAGGCACGAGGATGGAGTCAAGATGGCCGAATAGAAACAGCTCTGGTCTACAGCTCCCAGCGTGAGCAATGCAGAAGACGGGTGATTTCTGCATTTCCATCTGAGGTACCGGGTTCATCTCACTAGGGAGTGCCAGACAGTGGGCGCAGGACAGTGGGTGCAGTGCACCGTGCGCGAGCCGAAGCAGGGCAAGGCATTGCCTCACTCCGGAAGCGCAAGGGGTCAGGGAGTTCCCTTTCCTAGTCAAAGAAAGGGGTGACAGATGGCACCTGGAAAATCGGGTCACTCCCACCCCAATACTGCACTTTTCCAATGGGCTTTAAAAATGGCACACCAGGAGATTATATCCCGCACCTGGCTCGGAGGGTCCTACACCCACGGAGTCTCGCTGATTGCTAGCACAGCAGTCTGAGATCAAACTACAAGGCGGCAGCGAGGCTGGGGGAGGGGCGCCCGCCATTGCCCAGACTTCCTTAGGTAAACAAAGCAGCCAAGAAGCTCCAACTGGGTGGAGCCCACCACAGCTCAAGGAGGCCTGCCTGCCTCTGTAGGCTCCACCTCTGGGGGCAGGGCACAGACAAACAAAAAGACAGCAGTAACCTCTGCAGACTTAAATGTCCCTGTCTGACAGCTTTGAAGAGAGCAGTGGTTCTCCAAGCACACAGCTGGAGATCTGAGAACAGGCAGACTGCCTCCTCAAGTGGGTTCCTGACCCGTGACCCCCGAGCAGCCTAACTGGGAGGCACCCCCCAGTAGGGCCAGACTGACACCTCACACAGCCGGGTACTCCTCTGAGACAAAACTTCCAGAGGAACGATCAGACAGCAGCATTTGCGGTCCACGAAAATCCACTGTTCTGCAGCCACCGCTGCTGGTACCCAGGCAAACAGGGTCTGGAGTGGACCTCAAGCAAACTCCAACAGACCTGAAGCTGAGGGTCCTGTCTGTTAGAAGGAAAACTAACAAACAGAAAGGACATCCACACCAAAAACCCATCTGTACATCACCATCATCAAAGACCAAAAGTAGATAAACCACAAAGATGGGGAAAAAACAGAGCAGAAAAACTGGAAACTCTAAAAAGCAGAGCGCCTCTCCTCCTCCAAAGGAACACAGCTCCTCACCAGCAACGGAACAAAGCTGGACAGAGAATGACTTTGATGAGTTGAGAGAAGAAGGCTTCAGATGATCAAACTACTCCGAGCTATAGGAGGAAATTCAAACCAAAGGCAAAGAAGTTGAAAACTTTGAAAAAAAATTTAGACAAATGTATAACTAGAATAACCAATACAGAGCAGTGCTTAAAGGAGCTGATGGAGCTGAAAGCCAAGGCTCAAGAACTACGTGAAGAATGCAGAAGCCTCAGGAGCCAATGCGATCAACTGGAAGAAAGGGTATCAGTGATGGAGGATGAAATCAATGAAATGAAGCAAGAAGGGAAGTTTAGAGAAAAAACAATAAAAAGAAATGAACAAAGCCTCCAAGAAATATGGGACTATGTGAAAAGACCAAATCTACATCTGATTGGTGTACCTGAAAGTGATGGGGAGAATGGAACCAAGTTGGAAAACATTCTGCAGGATACTATCCAGGAGAACTTCCCCAATCTAGCAAGGTGGGCCAACATTCAGATTCAGGAAATACAGAGAACGCCACAAAGATACTCCTCGAGAAGAGCAACTCCAAGACACACAACTGTCAGATTCACCAAAGTTGAAATGAAGGAAAAAATATTAAGGGCAGCCAGAGAGAAAGGTCGGGTTACCCACAAAGGGAAGCCCATCAGACTAACAGCAGATCTCTTGGCACAAACTCTACAAGCCAGAAGAGAGTAGGGGCCAATATTCAACATTCTTAAAGAAAAGAATTTTCAACCCAGAATGTCATATCCAGCCGAACTAAGCTTCATAAGTGAAGGAGAAATAAAATACTTTACAGACAAGCAAATGCTGAGAGATTTTGTCACCACCAGGCCTGCCCTAAAAGAGCTCCTGAAGGAAGCACTAAACATGGAAAGGAACAACCGGTAACAGCCACTGCAAAATCATGCCAAATTGTAAAGACCATCAAGGCTAGGAAGAAACTGCCTCAACTAACGAGCAAAATAACCAGCTAACATCATAATGACAGGATCAAATTCACACATAACAATATTAACTTTAAATGTAAATGGACTAAATGCTCCAATTAAAAGACACAGACTGGCAAATTGGATAAACAGTCAAGACCCATCACTGTGCTGTATTCAGGAAACCCATCTCATGGGCAGAGACACACATAGGCTCAAAATAAAAGGATGGAGGAAGATCTACCAAGCAAATGGGAAACAAAAAAAGGCAGGGGTTGCAATCCTAGTCTCTGATAAAACAGACTTTAAACCAACAAAGATCAAAAGAGACAAAGAAGGCCATTACATAATGGTAAAGGGATCAATTAAACAAGAAGAGCTAACTATCCTGAATATATATGCACCCATCACAGGAGCACCCAGATTCATAAAGCAAGTCCTTAGAGACCTACAAAGAGACTTAGACTCCCACACAATAATAATGGGAGACTTTAACAGCCTACTGTCAACATTAGACAGATCAACGAGACAGAAAGTTAACAAGGATACCCAGGAATTGAACTCAGTTCTGCACCAAGTGGACCTAATAGACATCTACAGAACTCTCCACCCCAAATCAACAGAATATACATTCTTTTCAGCACCACACCACACATATTCCAAATTGACCACATAGTTGGAAGCAAAGCTCTCCTCAGCAAATGTAAAAGAACAGAAATTATAACAAACTGTCTCTCAGATCACAGTGCAATCAAACTAGAACTCAGGATTAAGAAACTCACTCAAAACCGCTCAACTACATGGAAACTGAACAACCTGCTCCTGAGTGACTACTGGGTACATAACGAAATGAAGGCAGAAATAAAGATGTTCTCTGAAACCAACGAGAACAAAGACACAACATACCAGAATCTCTGGGACACATTCAAAGCAGTGTGTAGAGGGAAATTTATAGCACTAAATGCCCACAAGAGAAAGCAGGAAAGATCCAAAATTGACACCCTAACATCACAATTAAAAGAACTACAAAAGCAAGAGCAAACACATTCAAAAGCTAGCAGAAGGCAAGAAATAACTAAAATCAGAGCAGAACTGAAGGAAACAGAGACACAAAAAACTCTTCAAAAAATTAATGAATCCAGGAGCTGGTTTTTTGAAAGGATCGACAAAATTGATAGACCGCTAGCAAGACTAATAAAGAAGAAAAGAGAGAAGAATCAAATAGATGCAATAAAAAATGATAAAGGGGATATCACCACCGATCCCACAGAAATACAAACTACCATCAGAGAATACACAAACACCTCTACGCAAATAAACAAGAAAATCTAGATGAAATGGATAAATTCCTCAACACATACACCCTCCCAAGACTAAACCAGGAAGAAGTGGAATCTCTGAATAGACCAATAACAAGCTCTGAAATTGTGGCAATAATCAATAGCTTACTAACCAAAAAAGGTCCTGGACCAGATGGATTCACAGCCGAATTCTACCAGAGGTACAAGGAGGAACTAGTACCATTACTTCTGAAACTATTTCAATCAATAGAAAAAGAGGGAATCCTCCCTAGCTCATTTTATGAGGACAGCATCATCCTGATACCAAAGCCTGGCAGAGACACAACCAAAAAAGAGAATTTTAGACCAATATCCTTGATGAATATTGATGCAAAAATCCTCAGTAAAATACTGGCAAAACGAATCCAGCAGCACATCAAAAAGCTTATCCATGACGATCAAGTGGGCTTCACCCCTGGGATGCAAGGCTGGTTCAATATACGCAAATCAATAAATGTAATCCAGCATATAAACAGAACCAAAGACAAAAACCACATGATTATCTCAATAGATGCAGAAAAGGCCTTTGACAAAATTCAACAACGCTTCATGCTAAAAACTCTCAATAAATTAGGTATTGATGGGACATATCTCAAAATAATAAGAGCTATCTATGACAAACCCACAGTCAATATCATACTGAATGGGCAAAAACTGGAAGCATTCCCTTTGAAAACTGACACAGGACAGGGATGCCCTCTCTCACCACTCCTATTCAACATAGTGTTGGAAGTTCTGGCCAGGGCAATCAGGCAGGAGAAGGAAATAAAGGGTATTCAATTAGGAAAAGAGGAAGTCAAATTGTCCCTGTTTGCAGATGACATGATTGTATATCTAGAAAACCCCATCGTCTCAGCCCAAAATCTCCTTAAGCTGAGAAGCAACTTCAGCAGTCTCAGGATACAAAATCTATGTGCAAAAATCACAAGCATTCTTATACACCAATAACAGACAAACAGAGAGCCAAATCATGAGTGAATTCCCATTCACAATTGCTTCAGAGAGAATAAAATACCTAGGAATCCAACTTACAAGGGATGTGAAGGACCTCGTAAAGGAGAACTACAAACCACTGCTCAATGAAATAAAAGAGGATACAAACAAATGGAAGAACATTCCATGCTCATGGGTAGGAAGAATCAATATCGTGAAAATGGCCATACTGCCCAAGGTAATTTATAGATTCAATGCCATCCCCATCAAGCTACCAATGACTTTCTTCACAGAATTGGAAAAAACTACTTTAAAGTTCATATGGAACCAAAAAAGAGCCTGCATTGCCAGGTCAATCCTAAGCCAAAAGAACAAAGCTGGAGGCATCACACTACCTGACTTCAAACTATACTGCAAGGCTACAGTAACCAAAACAGCATGGTACTGGCACCAAAACAGAGATATAGATCAATGGAACAGAACAGAGCCCTCAGAAATAACGCTGCATATCTACAACTATCTGATCTTTGACAAACCTGAGAAAAACAAGCAATGAGGAAAGGATTCCCTATTTAATAAATGGTGCTGGGAAAACTGGCTAGCCATATGTAGAAAGTGAAACTGGATCCCTTCCTTACACCTTGTACAAAAATTAATTCAAGATGGATTAAAGACTTAAACGTTAGACCTAGCACCACAAAAACCCTAGAAGAAAACCTAGGCATTACCATTCAGGACATAGGCATGGGCAAGGACTTCATGTCTAAAACACCAAAAGCAATGGCAACAAAAGCCAAAATTGACAAATGGGATCTAATTAAACTAAAGAGCTTCTGCACAGCAAAAGAAACTACCATGAGAGTGAACAGGCAACCTACAAAATGGGAGAACATTTTCACAACGTACTCATCTTACAGAGGGCTAATATCCAGAATCTACAATGGACTCAAACAAATGTACAAGAAAAAAACAAACAACCCCATCAAAAAGTGGGCAAAGGACATGAACGGACACTTCTCAAAAGAAGACATTTATGCAGCCAAAAAACACATGAAAAAATGCTCATCATCACTGGCCATCAGAGAAATGCAAATCAAAACCACAATGAGATACCATCTCACACCAGTTAGAATAGCAATCATTAAAAAGTCAGGAAACAACAGGTGCTGGAGAGGATGTGGAGAAATAGGAACACTTTTACACTGTTGGTGGGACTGTAAACTAGTTCAACCATTGTGGAAGTCAGTGTGGCGATTCCTCAGGGATCTAGAACTAGAAATACCATTTGACCCACCATCCCATTACTGGGTATATACCCAAAGGATTATAAATCATGCTGCTATAAAGACACATGCACACGTATGTTTATCGTGGCACTATTCACAATAGCAAAGACTTGGAACCAACCCAAATGTCCAACAATGATAGACTAGATCAAGAAAATGTGGCACATATACACCATGGAATACTATGCAGCCATAAAAATGATGAGTTCATGTCCTTTGTAGGGACATGGATGAAATTGGAAATCATCATTCTCAGTAAACTATCGCAAGAACAAAAAACCAAACACCGCATGTTCTCACTCATAGGTGGGAATTGAACAATGAGAACACATGGACACAGGAAGGGGAACATCACACTCTTGGAACTGTTGTGGGGTGAGGGGAGGGGGGAGGGATAGCTTTATGAGATATACCTGATGCTAAATGACGAGTTAATGGGTGCAGCACACCAGCATGGCACATGTATACATATGTAACTAACCTGCACATTGTGCACATGTTCCCTAAAACTTAAAGTATAATAATAATAAAATAAAATTTTTAAAAAATCAGCCATAAAACAAAAACCTCAGATTAACTTCCAAAGAGCAACAATTGGACTTCTCTTCTTTGAGAGATGACTACTCAAACAAGAGAAAATGGAATCCATACAATGGAAGGATATCTTTAAAGAGGTGAAAGAAAATTACTGCCAACTTAGATTTATATGCTCATAGGCAATATCAACAGTGAATATAAAATAAAGACATTCTAAGGTAAAAAACAAAAACAAAAAATTATCACTAGCAAACTCATGAGAGAAGAAATACTAAATGTTGTTCTTCAGGCAGAATAAAAATTTATCTTCCTAGAAAATAGGAAGAAAAGTGCAAAGGAAAGGTAAATATTTATGCAGATGTAAACAATTTTTAACTATATAAAACAATAATAAAGTTAGATGAAACAGACATTAAATCAACAGCAGTCAAAAAGGACCAAAAACGGCATTATATAATGATAAAGGGTTCAATTCAACAAGAAGACTTAACTATCCTAAATATATGCGCATCCAACCCTGACACGCCCAGATTCATAAAACAAGTAATTCTAGACTAACAAAAAGACAGGCTGTCACTCAATAATGGGGGAGACTTCAATACTCCACTGGCAGTGTTAGGCAGATCAAGACAGAAAACTAACAATGAAATCCTGGACTGAAATTTGACACTTGACCAAGTATATTTGATAGACATCCACAGAATACTCCACCCAACAATCATCAGATATACATTCTTCTCATCTGCATACAGAGCATACTCTAAGATGGACCACCTGCTCCACCATAAAGCAAATGTTAACAAATTCAAAAAAAATAAAAATCATACCAACTGTGCTCTCAGAACACATTGAAATAAAAATAGAAATCAATACTAGAAGATCTCTCAAAACCACACAATTACATGGAAAGTAAACAACTTGCTCCTGAATGATTTTTGGGTAAACAAGAAAATTAAGGCAGAAATCTAAAGTTTATTTAAAATTAATAAAAACAGAGACACAACATACCAAAATCTTGGGAATATAGCAAAAGCCGTGTTAAGAGAAAAGTTTAGAACACTAAATATCTACATCAAAAAGCCAGAAACAATATCAAATTAATATTCTAACATCCCTCCTAGAGGAACTAGAAGAACAAGAACAAATCAACCCCAGAGCTAGCAGAAGAAAAGAATAACTAAAATCCGAGCAGAACTGAATTAAATTGAGATCCAAAAATCCATACAAAATATCAATGAAATCAAAAGTTTTTTGAAAGGATAAACAAGATTGATAGACTCCTAGCTACATTAACAGAGAAAAAAGAGAAGAACTAAATAAGCACAATCAGAAATGACATTACAACCAATCCCACCAAAAAAAAACCAAAACATCCTCAGAGACTATTATGAAAACCTCTATGCACACGAACTAGAAAATCCAGAGGGAATGGATACACTACTGGAAACACAACCTATCAAGTTTGAACCAGGAAGAAATTGAAACCCTGAACATATCAATAATGAGTTCTGAAATTGAATCAGTCATTAAAAAAAAAACTACTGCCAAAAAAGTCCTGGACCAGATGGATTCACAGCCATATTCTATCAGATGTACAAGGAGGAACTAGTACCAATCCTACTAAAACTATTCCTGAAAATTAAGGAGGAGGGACTCCTCCATAACTCATTCTACAAAGCCAGTATCATCCTGGTACCAAAGCTGGCAAAGACAGAATGAAAAAAGAAAATGACAGGCTAATATCCCTGATGAACATAGATGAAAAAATCCTCAGCAAAATACTAGCAAACTGAATCTAGCAACACATCAAAAAGAAAATTAACCAGGATCAAGTAGGCTCAATTCCTGGGGTATAAGGTTTGTTCAACATACACAAATCAATAAATGTGATTCACCACATAAAGAGAATTAAAAACAAAAACCATATGATCATCTCAATAGATGTGGGAAAAGCTTTTAGTAAAATCCAACATCATTTTATATTAGAAGCCCTCAACAAACTAGGCATCAAAGGAACATACCTCAAAATAATAAAGGCCATTTATGACAAACCCACAGCCAACATCATATTGAATGGGCAAAAGTTGAAAGCACTCACCTTGAGAACTCGAACAAGACAAGGATGTCCACTCTCACCATTCCTATTTAACATAGTACTAGAAGTTCTAGAAGAACAATCAGGCAATGAAAAGAAATAGAAGACATCCAAATAGGAAAAAAAAGAAGTGAAACTCTTCACTAATGATATGATTCTATACCTAGAACACTCTAAAGACTCTGCCAAAAAACTCCTAGAACTGAAAAAATGACTTCAGTAAAGTTTCAGCATACAAAATCAATGTATGAAATACCATTTGACCCAGCCATCCCATTACTGGGTATATACCCAAAGGATTATAAATCATGCTGCTATAAAGATACATGCACACGTATGTTTATTGTGGCACTATTCACAATAGCAAAGGCTTGGAACCAACCCAAATGTCCAACAATGATAGACTGGATTAAGAAAATGTGGCACATATACACCATGGAATACTATGCAGCCATAAAAAAGGATGAGTTCATGTCCTTTGTGGGGACATGGATGAAGCTGGAAATCATCATTCTCAGCAAACTATCGCAAGGACAAAAAACCAAACACCGCATGTTCTCACTCATAGGTGGGAATTGAACAATGAGAACACATGGACACAGGAAGGGGAATATCACACACCAGGGCCTGTTGTGGGGAGGGGGGAGGGGGGAAGGATAGCATTAGGAGATATACCTAATGTTAAATGACGAGTTAATGGGTGCAGCACACCAACATGGCACATGTATACATATGTAACAAACCTGCACATTGTGCACATGTACCCTAAAACTTAAAGTATAATAAAAATAAATAAATAAATAAATAAATAAAAGGACATGATAAGAAACTATATTTTTTAAAAACCACAAAAAAATCAGTAACATTTCTATACAACAACATTCGAGCTAAGAATCAAAGCAAGAATGCGTTACAATTTTCAGTAGCCACAAAAAATAAAATACCTAGGGATACATCTAATCAAGGAGATGGAAGATCTCTACAAGGAGAACCACAAAAGACTATCAAAGGAAATCAGAAATGACACAAACAAATGAGGAAACATTCCACACTCGTGAATTGAAACAATCAATATTGTTAAAATGGTCATACTGCCTAAAACAATCTATAAATTCAATGGTATTCCTATGAAACTATGTCATTTTATCACAGAATTTAAAAAAAAACTATTCTAAATTTCATATAAAACCAGAAAAGAGCCCAAATAGCCAAAAGCAATTCTAAGCAAAAAGAATAAAGCCAGAGGTATCACATTACCTAACTTCAAACTATACTACGATGCTACAGTAAGCAAACAGCATGGTATTGGTACACGAATAGACACATAGACTAATGGGACAGAATAGAGAACCCAGAAACAAAGCTGCACACCTACAGCCATCTGATCTTTGACAAAGTCAACAAAAGTAAGCAATGGAGAAAGGACTCCCTTTTCAATAAACAATGTTGAGATAGCTGGCTAGCCATATGCAGAAGAATGAAATTTGATCACTACCTATTGCCATATAAAAAATTAACTCAAGATGAATTACGGACTTAAATCTAAGGCCTCCAACTATAAAAATCCTAGGAGAAAATCTAAGAAATGCCCTTCTTGACATCAACCTTGGCAAAGAATTCATGGCTAAATCCTCAAAAGCAATTACACCAAAAACAAAAATTGACAAGGAGGACCTAATTAAACTAAGGAGCTTCTGTACAGCGAGAAAAACTATCAACAGAATAAACAGACAATCTTCAGATTGGGAGAAAATATTTGCAAACTATGCTTCTGACAAAGGTCTAATATCCAGAATCTATAAGGAATTTAAATCATTAAGCAAAAAAAAAAAATATTTAAGAAGTGGACAAAGGACATGAACAGACATTTCTCAAAAGAAGACATGCAAGTAGCCAGTAAACATGAAAAATGCTCATCATCACTAATCATCAAAGAAATGCAAATTAAAACTACAATGAGATACCATCTCACACCCACCAGTCAGAATGGCTATCATTAAAAAGTAAAAAAATAACAGATGTTGGCAGGGCTGTGGAGAAAAGAGAGTGCTTATATGCTGTTGATGGGATTGTAAATTAGTTCAGCCATTCTAGAAAGCAGTTTGGAGATTTCACAAAGAACTGAAGATAGAACTACCATTCAACCCAGCAATCCCAATCTTTTGGGTAAATACCCAAAAGAAAATAAATAATCCTACCAAAAAGACACATGCATTCATATGTTCATCACAGCACTATTCACAACAGCAAAGACATGGAATCAACCCAGGTGCCCATCAACAGTGAATTGGATAAATAAAATGTGGCATGTATACACCATAGAATACTACACAGCCATGAAAAAGAATGAAATAATATTCTTTGCAGTAACATGGTTGCAGCTAGAGGCCATTATCCTAAGCAAACTAACACAGAACCAGAAAACCAAATACCACATGTTTTTACTTATAAGTGGTAGCTAATCTTTGGATACACATAGACATAAAGATGGGAACAATAAACTCCACAAACTAAAAGAGGGGAGAAGTAGGGAGAGGAGAAGGGTTGAAAAACTATCTATTGGGTACTATACTCACTACTTGGGTGACAGGTTCAATCATATCCCAAACTTGAGCATCACACAATATACCTTTATAACAAACCTGCACATGTACCCCAAAATCTAAATTAAAACTTAAAAAACAAGTTTTATATAGAATTTTTTGCTTACTATGCAGCCTAATAACATTTTCTTTTTTCTTTTCTTTTTTTTTTTTTTCTTTTTTGAGATAGAATCTCGTTCTGTCGCCCAGGCTGGAGTACAGTGGCACGATCCCGGCTCACTGCAAGCTCCGTCTCCCGGGTTCCAGCGATTCTCCGGCCTCAGCCTCCCGAGTAGCTGAGACTACAGGCACGCGCCACGATGCCGGGCTAATTTTTGTATTTTTTAGTAAAGATGGGGTTTCACCATATTGGCCAGGCTTGTCTCAAACTCCTGACCTCGTGATCCACCCACCTCGGCCTCCAAAGTGCTGGGATTACAGGCGTGAGCCACCGCGCCCAGCAACATTTTCTTTTTAGCTTCTGAATTTTGTGTTTTGCCTGTAAAGACTCCTCCCAATCCAAAGTTATTTTTTTAAATATGTTTTCTTCTTAAGCAGCAAAGCTAAAATAAATAAATAAGTAAATAAATAACAACAAAAAGGAAAATCTACTTTCTATAGAAAATAGGCCTGTAACAAAAAAAGAGATTGAATCAGTAATAATATTTTTAAAAAGACACCCTAATAAATGTCATCAGGATGGCAGAATAAGCTTTTTCTATCCAACTATCCAAATGTGAAAATACTTTCACAAGCAATAAGGAAACCAAGTGAGAGATTATAGCACCTTGGTGAAGCACTGAAATAAAAAATGCGCTAAAGTGGGTAGGAAGGATAGTTTTCAATTATTCATGCCACCTGTTTCCTAAATCCCAGGTAGCACAGCATGGAGACAGATACTCTTCATTTGGGCCTCAACACTGGGCCTTCTCTAGTAAAACTCAGCACCAGGCAGTCACCCACAGCCCATCTCCAGGCTTGCCTGACAGATTTGGTCTTTAGGCTGCCCCACCACCAGGCCAAACACAGTAGCCCTAGACTTTAGACCAGCCCCAGCTCCAGTTCAGCCTCAGAAGCCCTGGGCTTTGGGGCTGGCCCAGCGCAAGGCCAGCCCCCACAGACTCAGTCTCCATTCCTTCCCTAGGGCCATGCCAGCCCGAATGGCCCTGTGTCCCAGGCTACCCCCAGCACTGGGCTGGCCCCCACAGTTCCAGGCTTCAGGCCCACCCCAACCATCAGGCCAGCCCCTGCAGTCTTAGCCATCAAGCCAAACTTTCTGTGCTTCAGGATCCAGGGCAGCCCAGAACCAGATTGGCCCACATAGCCCAAGGCTTCAGGCCTGCCCCAAGACCAAGTTAGCACCCCTGGCCTCAGACAGTAGGCTGACACTGGGAGACACAGGCTCCAGACCTGCCAATGCCAGGCCCTGTGACTATACCCCAGTAGACCCTGGTGCCAGTTTGGTCCCATCAGACTAATAATCCAAGACCACTCCTGAAGACCAGCCCCAGTGGACCCAGGACTTAGGCTCATCTCTGCAGAAGCAGGCTCCGGAACTGCCAGAGCATGAGGTGAGCCTCTATGAACCCAAGCTTCAGGCTGCATGGATACAGGTTTTATGCCCACCACAAAGGACACAATCAACAGGTCCAAGCCAGTGGATCCAGGCTCCAGACCCAACCCCATGGGTTCACACAGGCCAGCCTGCCTAATGACTCCAGCAGCAAGTCTGCTTAGAATCTCTGAACAGGCAGACTGGTGAAGAGCTTTACCAGACAAAGCAAGTCTCCAAAGACTGGAATGACTCCCTATTTCTTTAAATGCACAGACACCAACACATGGTCATAGGGATCAAGAACAATCTTGCCACCAAGAAAAAGCACTAGTAACTGAACCTAAAGAAATAGGAGTTTATGAACTGCCTAACAAAGAACTCAAAATAATTGTTTTAAGGAAGCTCAGTATTTCAAGAAATTACAAAGAAACAATTCAACAAATTCAGGAAAACACTACACAACCAAAACAATAAATTTAACAAAGAGAATGAAATTATTTTTTTAAAAAAACAGATTCTGGAGCTGGAAAAATACAATGAGTGAAATGAAAAATGCAATGGTGAGCATTAACACAGGAATTGATTAAGGAAAAGAATAAATCTGTGAACTTGAAGACAAGTTATTTGAAAATATACAGTCATAAGAGAAATAATCTCTTTAAATGATAAGAAATGAAGAAAGCTTACAGGATTTATGAAACAGCATTGAAAAGATCATTCATCATGACTGAGTGGGATTTATCCCAAAGTTGAAAAGATGATTTAACATATACCAATCAATCAATGTAATACACCACATTAACAAAATGAAGGACAGAAACCACATATCATCTCAATAGGTGCAGAAAAATCATTTGACAAAATTTTGCATTCTTCCATGATAAAAGCTCTCAACAAATTAGGTATAGAAGGAATTACTTCAACATAACAAAGCTCACATATGACAAGCCCACAGCTAACATACTCAAGGATAAAAGTTGAAAGTTTGTCCACTAAGATCGTGAACAACTCAAGCATGCCCACCCCAATATCTTTTTGACATAGTACTGGAAATCCTAGCCACAGCAATTAGGCTACAGAAAGAAAGTTGATGTAGTCTGGAGGCAGAACTCACTCTTCCTTGGAGGACCTCTGTTTATTTTCTCTTAAGGCCTTCAATTGATTGAATGAGGTCCAGCCACATCATGGAGAATCTCCTTTACTCAATGTCTACTGATTTAAATTATAAGCTCATCTAAAATTTAACTTCACAGCCAGGCACAGTGGCTCACGCCTGTAATCCTAGCACTTTGGGAGGCCGAGGCAGGTGGATCACTTGAGGTCAGGAGACCAGCCTGGCCAACATGGCAAAACCTCGTTTCTACCAAAAATGCAAAAATTAGCCAGGCGTGGTGGCACACACTTGTAGTCCCACCTACTCTGGAGGCTGAAGTAGGAGAATCATTTGAATCTGGGAGGCAGAGTTGCAGCGAGCCAAGATCACACCACTGCACTGCAGCCTGGTTGAGAATGAGACTCCGTCTCAAAAAAAAATTAAAATAAAAAAATACAATACAATACAACTTCACAGCAATATCCAGACAGGTATTTGACCAACTATATGGGTACCACGGACTAGCCAGATTGACACATAAAAGGAACCATCACACCACCTACCTTGTTTTATGATCCCAGCATAGATATGATAATATTGAGAGCTTTCCAGTTAAGATCAGTAATAAGGAAAGAATGGCCACTGTCGTCACTTTTATTCATCACCATAAGGCATTTATTATGGTGATGTTAAACTGTGCAATAAGAGAAGAAAAAGAAATGCAAGATATATGAATTGGGAAGGGAAGAAAATAAAATTGCAGGCCAATCTCTCTTATGACTATAGATACAAAAATTTCAAACAAAATAAGAGCAAGTAAAATCTATGATATACATCATAGATAATATATGATGATCAAGCTGAGTTTTTGTATAAAGGCAAGATTGGATTAACACTTGAAAATCAATCAATGTAATTTGCTACATTAGCATAACAGAGGAAAAAACAAATATAATCATCTCAACAAATGCAGAAAAGGTATGTGATAAAACTCAATCTCCATTATGATTTAAAATTCTTAGCAAACCAGGAATAAAAGAGAGCTTCCTTAATATGATAAGCAATATAAAAACACTTATCATAGTTAATGTTGAAATACTGGGAACTTTCCAGTTAAGATCAGTAATAAGGAAAGAATGGCCACTGTCATCACTTTTATTCATCACCGTACTGGAGATGTTAAACTGTGCAATAAGAGAAGAAAAAGAAACGAAAGGTATATGAATTGGAAAGGGAAGAAAATCATAATTCATTCACAAAATGATTGCATATATAGAAAATCCGAAATAATCTATAAACTATTAAAATTAACAAATTACTTACGCAATGTCAATATATATTTTCAAAATTTAGTTTTTAATTTTTATTTATTATGATTATTTGTTTTGTAGAGACAAAGTCTTGTTATGTTGCCCAGGCTGGTCTCGAACTCCTGGGCTCAAGCAATCCTCTAGCCTCAGCTTTCTAAACTGCTGGGAGGATGAGGCACTGGTGTGAGCCACTCTGCCCAGCCTGTTGTTTATTTATTTATTATATATTTATTATATATATATGAGTGTGTGTATATATGTGTGTGTGTGTGTGTATACATATATATATGTATATGTATATATATTAAGTTCTGGGGTACATGTGCAGACCATGTAGTTTTGTTACATTGGTATACATATGCCATAGTGCTTTGCTGCACCCATCAACCCGTGACCTACA
Source organism: Pan paniscus (assembly GCF_029289425.2). Classification (NCBI taxonomy): domain Eukaryota; kingdom Metazoa; phylum Chordata; class Mammalia; order Primates; family Hominidae; genus Pan; species Pan paniscus. The sequence continues at coordinate 101,168,165 of NC_073272.2, read as the reverse complement.
TTAGGTATTTCTCCTAATGCTATCCCTCCCCTAGCTCCCCAACCCCAACAGGCCCTGGTGTGTGATGTTCCCCTCCCTGGGTCCATGTGTTCTAATTGTTCAACTCCCACTTATGAGTGAGAACACGTGGTGCTTGGTTTTTGTTTCTTGTGTTGGTTTACTGAGAATGATGGTTCCTAGCTTCATTTTAGCACGAAGCGGTGTTGAATTTTGTCAAAGGCCTTTTCTGCATCTATTGAGATAATCATGTGGTTTTTGTCATTGGTTCTGTTTATGTGATGGATTACGTTTATTGATTTGCATATGTTGAACCAGGCTTGCATCCCAGGGATGAAGCCAACTTGATCGTGGTGGATAAGCTTTTTGATGTGCTGCTGGATTTGGTTTGCCAGTATTTTATTGAGGATTTTTGCATCAATGTTGATCAGGGATATTGGCCTGAAATTTTCTTTTTCTGTTTTGTCTCTGCCGGGTTTTGGTATTGGCATTATGCTGGCCTCATAAAATGAGTTAGGGAGGATTCCCTATTTTTCTATTGTTTGAAATAGTTTCAGAAGGAATGGTACCAGCTCCTCTTTGTACCTCTGGTAGAATTCGGGTGTAAATCCCTCTGGTCCTGGAATTTTTTTGGTTGGTAGACTATTAATTATCACCTCAACTTCAGAACGTTATCGGTCTATTCAGGGAATTGACATCTTCCTGGTTTAGTCTTGGGAGGGTGTATGTGTCCAGGAATGTATCCACTTCTTCTAGATTTTCTAGTTTATTTGCATAGAGGTGTTTATAGTATTCTTTGATGGTAGTTTGTATTTCTGTGGGATCAGTGGTGATATCCCCTATATCGTTTTTTATTTTGTCTATTTGATTCTTCTCTCTTTCTTCTTTATTAGTCTTGCTAGTGGTCTATTTTGTTGATCTTTTCAAAAATCCAGCTCCTGGATTCATTGATTTTTTGAAGGGTTTTTTGTGTCTCTATCTCCTTCGGTTCTGTTCTGAACTTAGTTATTTCTTGTCTTCTGCTAGCTTTTGAATTTGTTTGCTGTTGCTTCTCTAGTTCTTTTAATTTTGATGTTAGGGTGTCAGTTTTAGATCTTTCCTGCTTTCTCTTTTGGGCATTTAGTGCTATAAATTTCCCTCTACACACTGCTTTAAATGTGTCCCAGAGATTGTGGTACGTTGTGTCTTTGTTCTCATTGGTTTCAAAGAACATCTTTATTTCTGCCTTCATGTCGTTATTTACCCAGCAGTCATTCAGGAGCAGGTTGTTCAGTTTCTGTGTAGTCGTGCAGTTTTTAGTGAGTTTCTTAATCCTGAGTTCTAATTTGCTTGCACTGTGGTCTGGGAGACTGTTTGTTTTGATTTCCGTTCTTTTGCATTTGCTGAGGAGTGTTTTACTTCCAATTATGTGGTCAATTTTAGAATAAGTGTGATGACGTGCTGGGAAGAATGTATAGTCTGTTGATTTGGGGTGGAGAGTTCTGTAGATGTCTATTAGGTCTGCTTTGTCCAGAGCTGAGTTCAAGTCCTGAATATCCTAGTTAATTTTCTGTCTTGTTGATCTGTCTAATATTGAGAGTGGGGTGTTAAAGTCTCCCACTATTATTGTGTGGGAGTCTAAGTCTCTTTGTAGGTCTCTAAGAACTTGCTTTATGAATCAGGGTGCTCCTGTATTGGGTGCATATATATTTTAGATAGCTCTTCTTGTTGAATTGATCCTTTTACCATCATGTAATGCCCTTTTTGACTCTTTTGATCTTTGTTTGTTTAAAGTCTGTTTTATCAGAGATTAGGATTGCAAGTCCTGCTTTTTTTTCTTTCCATTTGCTTGGTAAATATTCCTCCATCCCTTTATTTTGAGCCTGTGTGTGTCTTTGCACATGAGATAGGTCTGCTGAATACAGCACACTGCTGGGTCTTGACTCTTTATCCAATTTGCCAGTCTGTGCCTTTTAATTGAGGCATTTAGCCCTTTTACATTTAAGTTTAATATTGTTATGTGTGAATTTGATCCTGTCGTTATGATGCTAGCTGGTTATTTTGCCCATTAGTTGATGCAATTTCTTCATAATATAAATGGTCTTTACAATTTGTTATGTTTTTGCAGTGGCTGGTACCAGTTGTTCCTTTCCATGTTTAGTGCTTCCTTCAGGAGCTTGGTAAGGCAGGCTTGGTGGTGAGAAAATCTCTCAGCATTTGCTTGTCTGTAAAGTATTTTATTTCTCCTTTCCTTATGAAGCTTAGTTTGTCTGGATATCAAATTCTGGGTTGAAAATTATTTCCTTTAAGAATGTTGAATATTGGCCCCCACTCTCTTCTGGCTTGTAGGTTTTCTGCAGAGAGATCTGCTGTTAGTCTGATGGGCTTCCCTTTGTAGGTAACCTGGCCTTTCTCTCTGGCTGCCATTAACATTTTTTCCTTCATTTCAACCTTGGTGAATCTGACAATTGTGTGTCTTGGGGTTGCTCTTCTCAAGGAGTATCTTTGTGGTGTTCTCTGTATTTCCTGAATTTGAATGTTGGCCTGTCACTAGGTTGGGGAAGTTCCCCCGGATAATATCCTGAAGAGTGTTTTCCAACTTGGTTCCATTTTCCCCGTCACTTTCAGGTACACCACCAATCAAACGTAGATTTTATCTTTTCACATAGTCCCATATTTCTTGGAGGCTTTGTTCGTTCCTTTTTATTCTCTTTTCTCTAATCTTGTCTTCTCACTTTATTTCATTAAGTTGATCTTCAATTTCTGATATCCTTTCCGCTTGATTGATTCAGATATTGGTACTTGTGTATACTTCACGAAGTTCTCATGCTGTGTTTTTCAGCTCCATCAGGTCATTTATGTTCTTCTCTAAACTGTTTATTCTAGTTAGCAATTCATCTAACCTTTTTTCAAGGTTCTTAGCTTCCTTGCATTGGGTTAGAACATGCTCCTTTAGCTCGGAGGAGTTTGTTATTACCCACATTTTGAAGCCTACTTCTGTCAATTCATCAAACTCATTCTCCATCCAGTTTTGTTCCCTTGCTGGCGAGGAGTTGTGATCCTTTGGAGGAAAAGAAGCATTCTTGTTTTTGGAATTTTCAGCCTTTTTGCGCTGGTTTCTCCCCATTTTTGTGGATTTGTCTACCTTTGGTCTTTGATGTTTGTGACCTATGGATGGGGTCCCTGAGTGGATGTGCTATTCCTTTCTGTTAGTTTTCCTTCTAACAATCAGGTCCCTCTGCTGCAGGTCTGCTGAAGTTTGCTGGAGGTCCACTCCAGATCCTGTTTGCCGGGGTATCACCAGCAGAAGCTGCAGAACAGCAAATATTGCTGCCTGTTCTTTCCTCTGGAAGCTTTGTCCCAGAGGGGCACCTACCAGATATCAGCCAGAGCTCTCCTGTATGAGGTCTGTCGGCCCCTACTGGGAGGTGTCTCCCAGTCAGGATACACAGGTATCAGGGACCCACTTGAGGAAGCAGTCTGACCCTTAGCAGAGCTCGAACGCTGTGCTGGGAGGTCCACTGCTCTCTTTAGAGCTGTCAGGCAGGGACGTTTAAGTCTGCTGAAGCTGCGCCTAACAGCTGCCCCTTCCCCCAGGTGCTCTGTCCCAGGGAGATGGGTTTTTTATCTGTAAGACCCTGACTGGGGCTGCTGCCTTTTATTTCGGAGATGCCCTGCCCAAAGAGGAGAAATCTGTCAGTCTGGCCACAGCAGCCTTGCTGAGCTGCAGTGGGATCCGCCAAGTTTGAACTTCCTGGCGGCTTTGTATACACTGTGAGGGTAAAATCGCCTACTCAAGCCTCAGCAATGGCGGACGCCCCTCCCCCTACCAAGCTCAAGCACCCCAGGTCGATCCCAGACTGCTGCTGTGCTGGCAGCAAGAATTTCAAGCCAGTGGATCTTAGTTTGCTGGGCTCTATGGGGGTGGGACCCAACGAGCCATACCATTTGGCTCCCTGGCTTCAGCCCCCTTTCCAGGGGAGTGAACGGTTCTGACTTGCTGGTGTTCCAGGTGCCACTGGGGTATGGAAAAAAAAAACTCCTGCAGCTAGTTTGGTGTCTGCCCAAACGGCTGCCCAGTTTTGTGCTTGAAACCCAGGGCCCTGGTGGGGTAGGCACTGGAGGAAATCTCCTGGTCTGTGGGTTGCGAAGACCATGAAAAAGGCACAGTATC